>NC_084557.2:50305691-50478191 GCF_033978685.3 Nerophis lumbriciformis
TAAGATGGACACCTATTTATATGAAATTGCATTAAAAAAAAAAAATGGCTATGTGATTTGTTTTCATTTCTAAATAAACACAATTGTTCTATGATCAGATTTGCATGGAATTTTAATTCTACACTCAAGTTCAAAACAACAGTGACCCTTCAATTTTCAATTATGCAGCCGTCGTGTGTAAAAGTTGAGACACTCCTATATTCCATCCATCCATCCATCCATCTTCTTCCGCTTATCCGAGGTCGGGTCGCGGGGGCAGCAGCCTAAGCAGGGAAGCCCAGACTTCCCTCTCCCCAGCCACTTCGTCCAGCTCCTCCCGGGGGATCCCGAGGCGTTCCCAGGCCAGCCGGGAGACATAGTCCTCCCAACGTGTCCTGGGTCTTCCCCGTGGCCTCCTACCGGTCGGACGTGCCCTAAACACCTCCCGAGGGAGGCGATCGGGTGGCATCCTGACCAGATGCCCGAACCACCTCATCTGGCTCCTCTCCATGTGGAGGAGCAGCGGCTTTACTTTGAGCTCCCCCCGGATGACAGAGCTTCTCACCCTATCTCTAAGGGAGAGCCCCGCCACCCGGCGGAGGAAACTCATTTCGGCCGCTTGTACCCGTGATCTTGTCCTTTCGGTCATAACCCAAAGCTCATGACCATAGGTGAGGATGGGAACGTAGATCGACCGGTGAATTGAGAGCTTTGCCTTCCGGCTCAGCTCCTTCTTCACCACAACGGATCGATACAGCGTCCGCATTACTGAAGATGCCGCACCGATCCGCCTGTCGATCTCACGATCCACTCTTCCCTCACTCGTGAACAAGACTCCGAGGTACTTGAACTCCTCCACTTGGGGCAGAGTCTCCTCCCCAACCCGAAGATGGCATTCCACCTTTTTCCGGGCGAGAACCATGGACTCGGACTTGGAGGTGCTGATTCTCATGCCAGTCGCTTCACACTCGGCTGAGAACCGATCCAGCGAGAGCTGAAGATCCTGGCCAGATGAAGCCATCAGGACCACATCATCTGCAAAAAGCAGAGACCTAATCCTGCAGCCACCAAACCAGATCCCCTCAACGCCTTGACTGCGCCTAGAAATTCTGTCCATAAAAGTTATGAACAGAATGGGTGACAAAGGGCAGCCTTGGCGGAGTCCAACCCTCACTGGAAACGTGTCCGACTTACTGCCGGCAATGCGGACCAAGCTCTGACACTGATCATACAGGGAGCGGACCGCCAAAATCAGACAGTCCGATACCCCATACTCTCTGAGCACTCCCCACAGGACTTCCCGAGGGACACGGTCGAATGCCTTCTCCAAGTCCACAAAACACATGTAGACTGGTTGGGCAAACTCCCATGCACCCTCAAGGACCCTGCCGAGAGTATAGAGCTGGTCCACAGTTCCACGACCAGGACGAAAACCACACTGTTCCTCCTGAATCCGAGGTTCGACTATCCGGCGTAGCCTCCTCTCCAGTATACCTGAATAGACCTTACCGGGAAGGCTGAGGAGTGTGATCCCACGATAGTTGGAACACACCCTCCGGTTCCCCTTCTTAAAGAGAGGAACCACCATCCCGATCTGCCAATCCAGAGGTACCGCCCCCGATGTCCACGCGATGTTGCAGAGTCTTGTCAACCAAGACAGCCCCACAGCATCCAGAGCCTTAAGGAACTCCGGGCGGATCTCATCCACCCCCGGGGCCTTGCCACCGAGGAGCTTTTTAACTACCTCGGCAACCTCAGCCCCAGAAATAGGAGAGCCCACCACAGATTCCCCAGGCACTGCTTCCTCATAGGAAGACGTGTTGGTGGGATTGAGGAGGTCTTCGAAGTATTCCCTCCACCGATCCACAACATCCGCAGTCGAGGTCAGCAGAACACCATCCTCACCATACATAAGTCCGTAACATTTCTTTTCAGTGTTTTTTTTTAACCAAAGATGCACTTTATCGCTTTCTCTTTGGCTCAAACCACATTCAGTGTTACATTTCAATCTCAGTGTAATTGACTGACTATTTCGGGTCCTGTTTTGTTTTTGCGTTGTGCTTTAATATCCACCAGAGATTGGCTTTCATCAGTGTTTTCTTTCAGTTTGTCAAAAGAATGTTGAATGAAGAGCTTAATTTGTTTCATCATGAAGAGGTGTTGAAAGAAATGCTTTTATCATTTGGACTTTCTTTTTGGATTTGTATTTTGTTGGATTGTAAAATCACATTTTACAATCCAACACAAAGCGACTATCGATACCAAAATATGACAATGCATGATTAGGGATGATGTTCGAAACCGGTTCTCCCGGTTGTTCGATAAGAAAAGAATCGATTCCATGGACTCGAATCCCTTTTTCAGAACCGGTTCTCATTATCGAGGCCACTACAGTAAAGAAAAAGAGTTGGTTCTTTATTCGAATCCCTGGGAACGAATCCCGTCCCACAAGAAATGCCCTGTGGGACGGCAATGTTATGCCCATTTGATTGTAGACTCTTACTGACACCTTGTGGCGATATGAAAACACTACGCGTCATTAGTTTGGCCACTTCTGGCAGTGAAGTTCATGAGACAATTGAGAAGTAGACAAGTTGTGTTAGCTCTTACAAGCCTTGGAAAAGATAAGTCTGTAAGTAAACGGTTTAACTTGTTTATGTAACTTGTCGGAGGCAGATATTTACATATATCCGAATTTAAATGTTACTTCTTTTGATTTCATTGTCATATTATATTATTATCAGCCTTCCCGGTAAGGTCTATTCAGGTGTACTGGAGAGGAGGCTACGCCGGATAGTCGAACCTCGGATTCAGGAGGAACAGTGTGGTTTTCGTCCTGGTCGTGGAACTGTGGACCAGCTCTATACTCTGGGCAGGGTCCTTGAGGGTGCATGGGAGTTTGCCCAACCAGTCTACATGTGCTTTGTGGACTTGGAGAAGGCATTCGACCGTGTACCCCGGGAAGTCCTGTGGGGAGTGCTCAGAGAGTATGGGGTAACGGACTGTCTTATTGTGGCAGTTCGCTCCCTGTATGATCAGTGTCAGAGCTTGGTCCGCATTGCCGGCAGTAAGTCGGACACGTTTCCAGTGAGGGTTGGACTCCGCCAAGGCTGCCCTTTGTCACCCATTCTGTTCATAACCTTTATGGACAGAATTTCTAGGCGCAGTCAAGGCGTTGAGGGGATCTGGTTTGGTGGCTGCAGGATTAGGTCTCTGCTATTTGCAGATGATGTGGTCCTGATGGCTTCCTCCGGCCAAGATCTTCCGCTCTCACTGGATCGGTTCGCAGCCGAGTGTGAAGCGACTGGGATGGGAATCAGCACCTCCAAGTCCGAGTCCATGGTTCTCGCCCGGAAAAGGGTGGAGTGCCATCTCCTGGTTGGGGAGGAGATCTTGCCCCAAGTGGAGGAGTTCAAGTACCTGGGAGTCTTGTTCACGAGTGAGGGAAGAGTGGATGATGAGATCGACAGGCGGATCGGTGCGGCGTCTTCAGTAATGCGGACACTGTATCGATCCGTTGTAGTGAAGAAGGAGCTGAGCCGGAAGGCAAAGCTCTCGATTTACCGGTCGATCTACGTTCCCATCCTCACCTATGGTCATGAGCTTTGGGTCATGACCGAAAGGACAAGATCACGGGTACAAGCGGCCCAAATGAGTTTCCTCCGCCGAGTGGCGGGGCTCTCCCTTAGAGATAGGGTGAGAAGCTCTGTCATCCGGGGGGAGCTCAAAGTAAAGCCGCTGCTCCTCCACATGGAGAGGAGCCAGATGAGGTGGTTCGGGCATCTGGTCAGGATGCCACCCGAACGCCTCCCTAGAAAGGTGTTTCGGGCACGTCCGACCGGTAGGAGGCCACGGGGAAGACCCAGGACACGCTGGGAAGACTATCTCTCCCGGCTGGCCTGGGAACGCCTCGGGATCCCCCGGGAGGAGCTGGACGAAGTGGCTGGGGAGAGGGAAGTCTGGGCTTCCCTGCTTAAGCTGCTGCCCCCGCGACCCGACCTCGGATAAGCGGAAGAAGATGGATGGATGGATGGATGTCATATTACAAAACAGCTAGTGTTTTTCTTCCAAATGTGGTCTTTTGGTTGTCTGCAAAACTGTGTGCTTAACCTTGAAGTGAGGAATGTTAGAGAGAGCGATAATAAGCATTTGTTTTGGCTAGAGAAAGATGACTGCCTGCGACTTGAGAGGAGAGAGGGTTTTGGGGTCGGGAAGACAGACCATTTTAGCGGGGCGATCCGAATGTTCTATGCTGGACTGGTCTCAAATGTATATCTGCAAAGCTTTGCAAATATATTACAAAATACCTATTCTGTCTCTGGTGGTTTTTCAACTCCGCTTTAAGTGTCGTAAAGAGCTTGGGAGCGACTTGTGACTTGAATTCCCTGGGAGGAACAACTGGTCCAAAACGCAACAAAATCAATATTAAGGTGGAAAGTGGTTACATTTGATACTAAGATGTTTATTGAAAAACGATTTTTGTGCACTGTTTCAATGGATGTTTTGAGGACTTAAAATGGCTGCCAGTCGTGTATTTCCACCATCGAAATAGTTTCAACACTCAAAAGTATTTGTTTGATGATAGTACTGTATATTTGTATGAAGCTAATATTTACATATTGTGTATTACATTTCAGTATGTTAATTGAATCACATAGCTTATACATTTGTCATTGTGTGTATTTCAGTTAAAAAAAACAAAAAATAACAGTCAAGTGCAAGACAAAAGTAAAGATAGGAAAAGACAAAGCTAGAGATCAACAACAATAAAGAGCCTAAATGGATTAATCTGCTTTTTAACTTTATTAGACGTCTTGGATTGTTTGTTAGCTGTCTGCCTGTGTGTGTAGTTAGTATGTTCCAATAGCAGCAGAAGTGCACTTTTTGGAAAGCTGTATTATTTTCAGTTTTGTGCCCAAGGGACTGATTTTTTTTTAACACTATATTATTAGGGCCCGCAATGGCCCATTGCAAAAGGACTCCCGGGAGTCCTTATGCAATGGGACATAAGGACCTATTGAAATTGTAAGGTTTTATTCTTTATTATTCTTTATTATTCTTCCGCCGCCTCTTTGAGCACTAATTTGACCCACTTAACATGCATCAAAACTCACCATATTTGACCCACCCATCAGGACCTGCGAAAATTGTCTTTTAATAAAAAAAAAAACCCCGCAAAAATCAAAATTGCGCTCTAGCGCCCCCTAGGAAAAAAAAAAACTAGACTGCCTGTAACTCCTACTAGGAAGGTCGGAGAGACATGAAACAAAAACCTTTATGTAGGTGTGACTTAGACCTAGATTTCATAATAGTATATTCTCGGGCAAAAATCAACAGGAAGTTGGCAATTCCCCCTTCAAGACAAAAAAGTACTAAAAACAGTCACTTTTGCCTCTTTGAGCTGCAATTTGACCCCCTTAACATGCTTCAAAACTCACCAAACTGAACGCACACATCAGGACTGGCGAAAATTGTGATCTAATAAAAAAACCTAACCCCAAATCTTACAATTGTGCTCTTGAGCAATTTTTTAATAAAACGCACAAAAAACTGCTCCTCGGATGAACAAACTGACAAAACTGCCTGTAACTCCCACTGTGAAGGTCGGAGAGACATGAAACAAAAACCTCTATGTAGGTCTCACTTAGACCTACATTTCATAAATTGACAACCCCCAGCAAAAATCAACAGGAAGTTTGCTATTCCCCCTTCAAAACAACATTTTTGTAAAAACCGGTCACCTTCCTTCAAAATCTATCCCCTCTGAGCGCGTTTGTCGTTTAGGCTTCAAACTAAAACAGGAGAGAGATTGAACCCTTGTGTATAAAAGTATAGAACAGCTTTTTAATACCTGCTCCGGTTTTGATTTTATGACCCTTCAAAGACCCGCTGCACTGATGCTGCTGCGCTGCTGTTTTTTTAAGATGGCTGCTCAAAAGCAGGAAGCACCAACGTGCCCACACAATGCAGACAAGGTAGGTACACTAGACAAAAGTCTTGGGACACTTCAGACTAAAAGTAGACAAAAGTATTGGGACACTTAGGACTAGCACCTGCCAAATACGCGGGCCCGAACAACGCTGCTTGCAGCTTTAATTATTCTTTATTATTCTTCCGCCGCCTCTTTGAGCACTAATTTGACCCACTTAACATGCTTCAAAACTCACCATATTTGACCCACACATCAGGACCTGCGAAAATTGTCTTTTGATAAAAAAACGAACCGCAAAAATCAAAATTGCGCTCTAGCGCCCCCTAGGGAAAAAAAAACTAGACTGCCTGTAACTCCTACTAGGAAGGTCGGAGAGACATGAAACAAAAACCTTTATGTAGGTGTGACTTAGACCTAGATTTCATAATAGTATATTCTCGGGCAAAAATCAACAGGAAGTTGGCAATTCCCCCTTCAAGACAAAAAAGTACTAAAAACAGTCACTTTTGCCTCTTTGAGCTGCAATTTGACCCCCTTAACATGCTTCAAAACTCACCAAACTGAACGCACACATCAGGACTGGCGAAAATTGTGATCTAATAAAAAAAACCTAACCCCAAATCTTACAATTGTGCTCTTGAGCAATTTTTTAATAAAACGCACAAAAAACTGCTCCTCGGATGAACAAACTGACAAAACTGCCTGTAACTCCCACTGGGAAGGTCGGAGAGACATGAAACAAAAACCTTTATGTAGGTGTGACTTAGACCTAGATTTCATAATAGTATATTCTCGGGCAAAAATCAACAGGAAGTTGGCAATTCCCCCTTCAAGACAAAAAAGTACTAAAAACAGTCACTTTTGCCTCTTTGAGCTGCAATTTGACCCCCTTAACATGCTTCAAAACTCACCACACTGAACGCACACAGGACTGGCAAAAATTGTGATCTAATAAAAAAACCTAACCCCAAATCTTACAATTGTGCTCTTGAGCAATTTTTTAATAAAACGCACAAAAAACTGCTCCTCGGATGAACAAACTGACAAAACTGCCTGTAACTCCCACTGGGAAGGTCGGAGAGACATGAAACAAAAACCTTTATGTAGGTGTGACTTAGACCTAGATTTTATAATAGTATATTCTCGGGCAAAAATCAACAGGAAGTTGGCAATTCCCCCTTCAAGACAAAAAAGTACTAAAAACAGTCACTTTTGCCTCTTTGAGCTGCAATTTGACCCCCTTAACATGCTTCAAAACTCACCAAACTGAACGCACACATCAGGACTGGCGAAAATTGTGATCTAATAAAAAAACCTAACCCCAAATCTTACAATTGTGCTCTTGAGCAATTTTTTAATAAAACGCACAAAAAACTGCTCCTCGGATGAACAAACTGACAACACTGCCTGTAACTCCCACTGGGAAGGTCGGAGAGACATGAAACAAAAACCTTTATGTAGGTGTGACTTAGACCTAGATTTCATAATAGTATATTCTCGGGCAAAAATCAACAGGAAGTTGGCAATTCCCCCTTCAAGACAAAAAAGTACTAAAAACAGTCACTTTTGCCTCTTTGAGCTGCAATTTGACCCCCTTAACATGCTTCAAAACTCACCAAACTGAATGCACACATCAGGACTGGCGAAAATTGTGATCTAATAAAAAAAACCTAACCCCAAATCTTACAATTGTGCTCTTGAGCAATTTTTTAATAAAACGCACAAAAAACTGCTCCTCGGATGAACAAACTGACAAAACTGCCTGTAACTCCCACTGGGAAGGTCGGAGAGACATGAAACAAAAACCTCTATGTAGGTGTGACTTAGACCTAGATTTCATAATAGTATATTCTCGGGCAAAAATCAACAGGAAGTTGGCAATTCCCCCTTCAAGACAAAAAAGTACTAAAAACAGTCACTTTTGCCTCTTTGAGCTGCAATTTGACCCCCTTAACATGCTTCAAAACTCACCAAACTGAACGCACACATCAGGACTGGCAAAAATTGTGATCTAATAAAAAAAACCTAACCCCAAATCTTACAATTGTGCTCTTGAGCAATTTTTTAATAAAACGCACAAAAAACTGCTCCTCGGATGAACAAACTGACAAAACTGCCTGTAACTCCCACTGGGAAGGTCGGAGAGACATGAAACAAAAACCTTTATGTAGGTGTGACTTAGACCTAGATTTCATAATAGTATATTCTCGGGCAAAAATCAACAGGAAGTTGGCAATTCCCCCTTCAAGACAAAAAAGTACTAAAAACAGTCACTTTTGCCTCTTTGAGCTGCAATTTGACCCCCTTAACATGCTTCAAAACTCACCAAACTGAACGCACACATCAGGACTGGCGAAAATTGTGATCTAATAAAAAAACCTAACCCCAAATCTTACAATTGTGCTCTTGAGCAATTTTTTAATAAAACGCACAAAAAACTGCTCCTCGGATGAACAAACTGACAAAACTGCCTGTAACTCCCACTGGGAAGGTCGGAGAGACATGAAACAAAAACCTTTATGTAGGTGTGACTTAGACCTAGATTTCATAATAGTATATTCTCGGGCAAAAATCAACAGGAAGTTGGCAATTCCCCCTTCAAGACAAAAAAGTACTAAAAACAGTCACTTTTGCCTCTTTGAGCTGCAATTTGACCCCCTTAACATGCTTCAAAACTCACCAAACTGAACGCACACATCAGGACTGGCGAAAATTGTGATCTAATAAAAAAACCTAACCCCAAATCTTACAATTGTGCTCTTGAGCAATTTTTTAATGAAACGCACAAAAAACTGCTCCTCGGATGAACAAACTGACAAAACTGCCTGTAACTCCCACTGGGAAGGTCGGAGAGACATGAATGTAGGTCTCACTTAGACCTACATTTCATAAATTGACAACCCCCAGCAAAAATCAACAGGAAGTTTGCTATTCCCCCTTCAAAACAACATTTTTGTAAAAACCGGTCACCTTCCTTCAAAATCTATCCCCTCTGAGCGCGTTTGTCGTTCAGGCTTCAAACTAAAACAGGAGAGAGATTGAACCCTTGTGTATAAAAGTATAGAACAGCTTTTTTAATACCTGCTCCGGTTTTGATTTTATGACCCTTCAAAGACCCGCTGCACTGATGCTGCTGCGCTGCTGTTTTTTTAAGATGGCTGCTCAAAAGCAGGAAGCACCAACGTGCCCACACAATGCAGACAAGGTAGGTACACTAGACAAAAGTCTTGGGACACTTCAGACTAAAAGTAGACAAAAGTATTGGGACACTTAGGACAAATACGCGGGCCCGACCAATGCTGCTTGCAGCTTTAATTATTTATACACCTATAAGTGATCACAGAAACAGGTTGTTTTTGTGTTACTGTATATATTTGTTTTTCTGAAAAATACCACTTAATATACTTTGGGTAACAACAGCCAATATTTATTTATTGTATTTTATTTTAGTTTTTTCTTATAAAATAAAAGTGAGCTTTTGTTAAACCAAATATTGTGTTTCTTTCCATATACAACAACCTATCTGGATTCGATAAGGAATCGGTTCGAGAAGAGGATTCCATAATGGGCTCGAACTCGATCATTTCTTATCAAACATCATCCCTATGCATGGTTTTGATGTGATTAGTGTGGTGTGCCCCCTTCAGATGGAAACAGGACAGATGATGACGCGGTCCTCCAGCATGACGCTGAGCACCAGGAAGATGAAGTAGAGCAGGAACATGGTGAAGCCCAGAGCCTTGTTCATCTTCCACTTGCAGCAGGCGATGGAGATAATGACGAAGAGGAGCATGAGGAAGAGCAGCACGATGGCGCAGAAGAGCCCGTTGCTGCTGACGGCCACGGGGACCAGACCGTGGATGGCCGAGTAGAGGAGCCACGGCACCGGCAGACTTGGAAGAGACGGGAAGATAAAGATTTTTAAAGTTGGATGAATGAATCTCGGTCTCTATTGATAGGTAAGATCTGGGCAGTCGCTTCAATGGCGTCCTGTGTGAGACTCTCTTGTGATGTCTTCTTGCTATTTACATACCCCGTTTCCATATGAGTTGGGAAATTGTGTTAGATGTAAATATAAACGGAATACAATGATTTGCAAATCCTTTTCAACCCATATTCAATTGAATATGCTACAAAGACAACATATTTGATGTTCAAACTCTAATAATTAACTTAAGAATTTCATGGCTGCAACACGTGCCAAAGAAGTTGGGAAAGGGCATGTTCACCACTGTGTTACATGGCCTTTCCTTTTAACAACACTCAGTAAAGGTTTGGGAACTGAGGAGACACATTTCTGAAGCTTCTCAGGTGGAATTCTTTCCCATTCTTGCTTGATGTACAGCTTAAGTTGTTCAACAGTCCGGGGGTCTCCGTTGTGCTATTTTAGGCTTCACATTTTCAATGGGAGACAGGTCTGGACTACAGGCAGGCCAGTCTAGTACCCGCACTCTTTTACTATGAAGCCACGTTGATGTAACACGTGGCTTGGCATTGTCTTGCTGAAATAAGCAGGGGCGTCCATGGTAACGTTGCTTGGATGGCAACATATGTTGCTCCAAAACCTGTATGTACCTTTCAGCATTAATGGCGCCTTCACAGATGTGTAAGTTACCCATGTCTTGGCCACTAATACACCCCCATACCATCACACATGCTGCCTTTTACACTTTGCGCCTATAACAATCCGGATGGTTCTTTTCCTCTTTGACGTCCACAGTTTCCAAAAACAATTTGAAATGTGGACTCGTCAGACCACAGAACACTTTTCCACTTTGTATCAGTCCATCTTGGATGAAATCAGGCCCAGCGAAGCCGACGGCGTTTCTGGGTGTTGTTGATAAACGGTTTTCGCCTCGCATAGGAGAGTTTTAACTTGCACTTACAGATGTAAGCGACCAACTGTAGTTACTGACAGTGGGTTTCTGAAGTGTTCCTGAGCCCATGTGGTGATATCCTTTACCCACTGATGTCGCTTGTTGATGCAGTACAGCCTGAGGGATTGAAGGTCACGGGCTTAGCTGCTTACGTGCAGTGATTTCTCCAGATTCTCTGAACCCTTTGATGATATTACGGAGCGTAGATGGTGAAATCCCTAAATTTCTTGCAATTGCACTTTGAGAAACGTTGTTCTTAAACTGTTTGACTATTTGCTCACGCAGTTGTGGACAAAGGGGTGTACCTCGCCCCATCCTTTCTTGTGAAAGACTAAGCATTTTTTGGGTTTGGTAAAAAAAAGAGTGCGGGTACTTTCCTGGCCCGCCTGCAGTCCAGACCTGTCTCCCATCAAAAATGTGTGGCGCATTATGAAGCGTAAAATACGACAGCGGAGACCTCGGACTGTTGAACGACTGAAGCTCTACATAAAACAAGAATGGGAAAGAATTCCACTTTCAAAGCTTCAACAATTAGTTTCCTCAGTTCCCAATCGTTTATTGAGTGTTGTTAAAAGGAAAGGCCATGTAACACAGTGGTGAACATGCCCTTTCCCAACTACTTTGGCACGTGTTGCAGCCATGAAATTCTAAGTTATTATTTGCAAAAAAATAATAAAGTTTATGAGTTTGAACATCAAATATGTTGTCTTTGTAGTGCATTCAATTGAATATGGGTTGAAAAGGATTTGCAATCATGGCACCCACCTGTTCCCAATTAGCCTGCACACCTGTGGGATGTTCCAAATAAGTGTTTGATGAGCATTCCTCAACTTTATCAGTATTTATTGCCACCTTTCCCAACTTCTTTGTCACGTGTTGCTGGCATCAAATTCTAAAGTTAATGATTATTTGCAACAACAACAAAAAAGTTTATGAGTTTAAACATCAAATATGTTGTCTTTGTAGCATATTCAACTGAATATGGCTTGAAAATTATTTGCAAATCATTGTATTCCGTTTATATTTACATCCGACACAATTTCCCAACTCATATGGAAACAGGGTTTGTATTCGTCCAGGATAAACTTACTCATATTTGGAAAAAAATTCCCAATTTATTCACAATTAGCTCCATGTATCCACTAATTAGACGCCATAAAAAAGCACAACCAAAGACAAAAGGTGTGTTGGTAGCGCTCACCCCACAGTGATGTCAAAGATGTTACTGCCCACAGAGCTGGACACGGCCATGTCACCAAGGCCTTTACGGGCCACGATGACACTGGTGATGAGGTCAGGGATGGACGTCCCTGCAGCCAGGATAGTCAAGCCCATAATCTCCTCGGAGATGCCGATGGTCTCACCAACCTACAAAAAAAACAAGAGTTCAGCAGCTGATTCATTATCAACACTTAGCCAGCAGACATTTTTCCCCCAGAAGGTCTTTGAAAAGAAGAAGAAAAATTGCGCTGTTTGGCCACAATACCCAGCAATATGTTTGAAGGAGAAAAGGTAAGGCCTTTAATCCCAGGAACACCATTCCTACCGTCAAGCATAGTGGTGGTAGTATTATGCTCTGGGCCTGTTTTGCTGCCAATGGAACTGCTGCTTTAAATGGGACAATGAAAAAGGAGGATTAGCTCCAAATTGTTCAGGACAAGCTAAAATCATCAGCCCGGAGGTTGGGTCTTGGGCGCAGTTGGGTGTTCCAACAGGACAATGACCCCCCCCAAACACACCTCAAAAGTGGCTAAATTAGGCTAGAATGAAGGTTTTAGAATGGCCTTCCCAAAGTCCTGACTTAAACGTGTGGACAATGCTGAAGAAACAAGTCCATGTCAGAAAAGCAACACATTTAGCTGAACTGCAGCAATTTAGTGGTCAAGTGGTTGGGTCGCACAACATCTTAAGAAAAATTAAGAAAAAACATTTTCCAACCTGCTAAGTTAACTTTAGTTAAAAGGCAAAATACTTTGAATTTCAGTTCCTACAGTTAGAGACCAAACTGTAGTGAGCAGGAAACTCATCAAATATCCATCCATCCATCCATCTTCTTCCGCTTATCCGAAGTCGGGTCGCGGGGGCAGCAGCCTAAGCAGGGAAGCCCAGACTTCCCTCTCCCCAGCCACTTCGTCCAGCTCCTCCCGGGGGATCCCGAGGCGTTCCCAGGCCAGCCGGGAGACATAGTCTTCCCAGCGTGTCCTGGGTCTTCCTCGTGGCCTCCTACCGGTCAGACGTGCCCGAAACACCTCCCTAGGGAGGCGATCGGGTGGCATCCTGACCAGATGCCCGAACCACCTCATCTGGCTCCTCTCCATGTGGAGGAGCAGCGGCTTTACTTTGAGCTCCCCCCGGATGGCAGAGCTTCTCACCCTATCTCTAAGGGAGAGCCCCGCCACCCGGCGGAGGAAACTCATTTGGGCCGCTTGTACCCGTGATCTTGTCCTTTCGGTCATAACCCAAAGCTCATGACCATAGGTGAGGATGGGAACGTAGATCGACCGGTAAATTGAGAGCTTTGCCTTCCGGCTCAGCTCCTTCTTCACCACAACGGATCGATACAGCGTCCGCATTACTGAAGACGCCGCACCGATCCGCCTGTCGATCTCACCATCCACTCTTCCATCACTCGTGAACAAGACTCCGAGGTACTTGAACTCCTCCACTTGGGGCAGGGTCTCCTCCCCAACCCCGGAGATGGCATTCCACCCTTTTCCGGGCGAGAACCATGGACTCGGACTTGGAGGTGCTGATTCTCATCCCAGTCGCTTCACACTCGGCTGCGAACCGATCCAGCGAGAGCTGAAGATCCTGGCCAGATGAAGCCATCAGGACCACATCATCTGCAAAAAGCAGAGACCTAATCCTGCAGCCACCAAACCAGATCCCCTCAACGCCTTGACTGCGCCTAGAAATTCCATCCATCCATCTTCTTCCGCTTATCCGAGGTCGGGTCGCGGGGGCAGCAGCCTAAGCAGGGAAGCCCAGACTTCCCTCTCCCCAGCCACTTCGTCCAGCTCCTCCCGGGGGATCCCGAGGCGTTCCCAGGCCAGCCGGGAGACATAGTCTTCCCAACGTGTCCTGGGTCTTCCCCGTGGCCTCCTACCGGTCGGACGTGCCCTAAACACCTCCCTAGGGAGGCGATCGGGTGGCATCTTGACCAGATGCCCGAACCACCTCATCTGGCTCCTCTCCATGTGGAGGAGCAGCGGCTTTACTTTGAGCTCCCCCCGGATGGCAGAGCTTCTCACCCTATCTCTAAGGGAGAGCCCCGCCACCCGGCGGAGGAAACTCATTTCGGCCGCTTGTACCCGCGATCTTGTCCTTTCGGTCATAACCCAAAGCTCATGACCATAGGTGAGGATGGGAACGTAGATCGACCGGTAAATTGAGAGCTTTGCCTTCCGGCTCAGCTCCTTCTTCACCACAACGGATCGATACAGCGTCCGCATTACTGAAGACGCCGCACCGATCCGCCTGTCGATCTCACCATCCACTCTTCCATCACTCGTGAACAAGACTCCGAGGTACATGAACTCCTCCACTTGGGGCAAGATCTCCTCCCCAACCCGGAGATGGCACTCCACCCTTTTCCGGCCGGGCGAGAACCATGGACTCGGACTTGGAGGTGCTGATTCTCATCCCAGTCGCTTCACACTCGGCTGCGAACCGATCCAGCGAGAGCTGACGATCCTGGCCAGATGAAGCCATCAGGACCACATCATCTGCAAAAAGCAGAGACCTAATCCTGCAGCCACCAAACCAGATCCCCTCAATGCCCTGACTGCGCCTAGAAATTCTGTCCATAAAAGTTATGAACAGAATCGGTGACAAAGGGCAGCCTTGGTGGAGTCCAACCCTCACTCATCAAATATGCTTCAGAAAATAGTTTTTTTGCAGAGTAGGGGAGGCCTTAAACCAGACCTGGGCAAAGTACGGCAAATCTTAATGGGCCACATGCGACCCATTAAGATTTTCAATCCGACCCGCCGGACATTCTACATCATTTTTTTTAGACCTTTAACATCAAAAGTGTATTTGCCATTATGATGGACAGTGCTGTTTTTAAATGAGCGTAAGTCTTGAACTATAGCTCTTATTTCCAAAATGGTGTACACTACTGAATTGGGGTCTTATGGCCACTTATGTGGACACTTATACTGCCATCTGGTGGTGTCAGAAGAGTATAACATACAATGGAATTTAGGGGGAAAAAAGTGTAAAAATAAGAATTAGCATGTCACTAAACATGAAGTACACGTTTGTGTACTTATGGACTAAGTACATCATATCAAAAGATGATTCTTAGTTTTTATTCTAATTAGGGTCCAATAAGCTAAAATAGCAAAGAGAAATAAAACAAACATCTTGGGCCTTAAGAGGTTAAATATCCATTTTTAGAAGACAATCTTTATTGCCACATATACAATGTATGTATTCATTCTTCATATAAATGATATAAGTATTATATTGATACATCATTTTAAATAAACAAATTATTCATATATTAATATTATAAATGAAAACATTTAGTATTAGATTTGATGAAATCACACAAGATGTCAATTTCAACTAAGTTGAAAATAATAGATGACTTTATAAAGCCACTTTTTTTGTAATGAATTTAAATGAAAATACCTCAAATTGAGGGCTTTTTTCAGCATTTTTTTAGGTGAGATTAAAGGAGATTAATCACAGATCCATCGCTATTTTTTAAATTGATTGACAGCACTAAATCAAAGAGCAAACAAGTGTAATGTAGTGCACATGTTGAAATGTTGACGTAATAACAAATACAAATAGAATTAAAGCTGCAAGCAGCGATGGACGGGACCGAGTATTTATTTTGAAGGGGGAATTGCAAACTTCCTGTTGATTTTTGCTGGGGGTTGTCAGTGTATGAAATATAGGTCTAGGTGAGATTAAAGGAGATTAATCACAGATCCATCGCTATTTTTTAAATTGATTGACAGCACTAAATCAAAGAGCAAACAAGTGTAATGTAGTGCACATGTTGAAATGTTGACGTAATAACAAATACAAATAGAACAAGGGTTTAATCTCTCTCCTGTTGTAGTTTGAAGCCGAAACGACAAACGCGCTCAGAGGAGATAGTTTTTGAAGGAAGGTGACCGGTTTTTACAAAATAATTGTTTTGAAGGGGGAATAGCAAACTTGCTGTTGATTATTGCTGGGGGTTGTCAATTTATGAAATGTAGGTGTAAGTGAGACCTACGGAGAGGTTTTTGTTTCATGTCTCTCCGACCTTCCCAGTGGGAGTTACAGGCAGTTTTGTAATTTTTTTCTTCCGAGGAGCAGTTTTTTGTGCGTTTTATAAAAAAATTGCTGTAGAGCACAATTTTTAAATTTGGGGTTAGGTTTTTTCATTAGAGCACAGTTTTAGCCAGTCCTGATGTGTGTGTTCAGTTTGGTGAGTTTTGAAGCATGTTAAGGGGGTGAAATTACAGCTCAAAGAGGCGAAAGTGACTTTTTTTAGTACTTTTTTGTCTTGAAGGGGGAATTGCCAACTTCCTGTAGATTTTAGCCCGAGAATGTACCATTATGAAAGTTAGGTCTGAGTCAGACCTACATAGAGGATTTTGTTTCATGTCTTTCCGACCTTCCTAGTGGGAGTTACAGGCAGTCTAGTTTTTTTTTTTCCTAGGGGGCGCTAGAGTGCAATTTTTATTTTTGGGGTTTGGTTTTTTTATCAAAAGGCAATTTTCGCAGATCCTGATGTGTGGGTCAAATATGGTGAGTTTTGAAGCATGTTAAGTGGGTCAAATTAGTGCTCGAAGAGGCGGCCGGTATAATAATAATAATAAAACCTTAGAAATACAATAGGTCCTTATGTCCCATTGCATAAGGACTCCCTGTGGGAGTCCTTTTGCAATGGGCCATGGTGGGCCCTAATTAAAGCTGCAAGCAGCGATGGACGGGACCGAGTATTTATTTTGAAGGGGGAATTGCAAACTTCCTGTTGATTTTTGCTGGGGGTTGTCAGTGTATGAAACATAGGTCTAAGTGAGACCTACATAGAGGTTTTTGTGTTACGTCTGGGACGCATGGTTGAGATTGTTGTGTTCCTTCCAAGGCAGAAGACAAGCAGGAGCGGTGTGCAGGTAAGATTTAAGTATATTTAATAAATAAAAGGCAGGACAAAAATACAAAACTGAGGACGCTAGCAAGCGTGGAGCTAAACAAAAACCAAAATGTCACCAAGGGTGAAAAAAAACGGGATTCTGGTCGGCAGAATACTATAAAGAGCGAGGAGCAAAAACAGGAGGACGTAAATGTTGCCTATTGCAAACATTGACCCAGCCTTTACTGCTGGGTGACAGGAAACTATAAAGGGGAGTGATTAGCCAAAACACCTGGTGGAAACACTAATTGCAAAACTAAGACAGGTGAGGAGAATCAGTGCCCATGGGAACCAACAATAAACAGGGAAAGAGGGTGCACCCAGGAAACCGACTAAAATCAGAAACATAACCAACATAAATCATGCCATGATCCGGGTAACGGATCATGACATTTTGTTTCATGCCTCTACGACATTCCTACTGGGAGTTACAGGCAGTTTTGTCTGTGTTTTCTTCCTAGGGGGCGCTAGAGTGCAATTTTGAGTTTTGGGGTTTGGTTTTTTGATTAGATCGCAATTTTCGCCAGTCTTGATGTGTGTGTCCAATTTGGTGAGTTTTGAAGCATGTTAAGGGGGTTAAATTACAGCTCAAAGAGGCGGCGGTATAATAATAATAATAATAATAGTATTAATAATAATAATAAAACGCTAGAAATTCAATAGGGTCCTCTGTCCCAAAGGGACATTGGTCCCTAATAATAGGAATTATTCATTAAAAATCGAATACTTTAACAGCTGAAGCATAAAATGCTTTTTGAATACAACTGTTAACATTATTAGAGCCCTATGTACATGAAATAACGCCCACATTGTCACCTTCACACTCAAAAAGGCGGGGCTAAATGCTGCCTGAGGCTGAGCCAATCAGTGGCTACAATACTGAACAGCTTCGCTCTGATTGGTTTGGTCTCATCTTGTGGCCAATACTATTGTAGTATTGAGGAATTTTAGTTAATGTAGCATTTTTTTATGCTTGAAAATGTTTAATTTAGGCCACAAATATGTAGAATGTGCCTTTTTTTTAACGAACAAAGTTTTGCAATAGAATGAAGTTGTAAACTTGGCGAACTAACTGTATTGAATATTGTCAAGACGTGGACTGTGATGCAGCTTCTTACTGCGAGGATTGTTTTCCCGTAATGCAAACGGACAGGACCGGACAAGGCTTGCAGGTAAAAACATGTTTTCATCTTAACTCAAAAGCTACAAAAGGGTACAAACAAAACTAACACTTAGACAGACTATGGACATGAAACAAAACTACACTTACTGTGACGAGAAAGGAGCATGAAAAGAGCAGAATGAACTATGGCATGGATAATCAGCATGAACTATGGCAAAATCAGAGTAGCACAAAGCAAGAACAGAGTATGATAATGTCAATGTCGCCAGGCCAACTACCTGGCAACTACAGGCTTAAATAATAATGTCATGATTTACAACAGGTGCGTGAGTCCAAACAAATGAGGCAGGTGAAACTAATGAGTTGTCATGCACTGCAAAAACTGAAATCTAAGTAAGATGAAATATCTCAAATAAGGTGATATTTGCTTATTTTCTGTCTGATAAGATCATTCTTCTCACTAAGCAGATTTTATGTTAGAGTGTTTTACTTGTTTTAAGTGTTTTGGTCCTAAATGATCTCAGTAAGATATTACAGCTTGTTGCTGAGATTTGATGACCTATATTGAGTAAAACATGTTTGAAACTAGAATATCAAGTGTTGTGTCATCAACACTCACAAGTATAAAACTACTTTTTTAAAGTCATCATTTCTTATTTCAAGCATGGAAAAAAAAAATCATGATTTTTGACACAATTGTGTCTCATAATTAAAACAGATGACAGCCAAATGGACTTTGCTGTTTTATTTTCAATGAAACAATAGAAAATAGGTACTGTCGGAGGCAGATATTTACATATATCCGAATTTAAGTGTTACTTCTTTTATTTCATAGTCATATTTGAAAACAGCTTGTGTTTTTCCATTTGTTCTCTTTCTGTTTGTCTGCAAGTAAACTGTGTGTGTTAACCTTGAAGCTTTGGAATGTTGGAAAGAGCGATAATGGGCATTTGTTTTGGCTAGAGAGACATGACTGCCAGGGACTTAAGAGGGGAGAGGGTTTGGTCGGGGGGGGGGGCAGACCATCTTGGCGGCGCAATTGAATGTTTTATGCTGGACTGGTATTTGCAAAGCTTTGCAAATATATTACAAAATACCTATTCTGACTCTGGTGGTTTTTCTACTCAGCTTTAAGTGTCGTAAAGAGCTTGGGAGCGACTTGTGACTTGAATTCCCTGGGAGGAACTTCTGGTCCGAAACGCAACAGTACTCATGACAGTTAATATTTAAACATTTAACATGTGACATTTCTAACTATTTTGAACAGAAATAGTTCGTGCACATTCAGATGAATTCTTCAAAATTACAATTAAAAATATTTTGGCCGGGGGCCGGGCTGTATATATGTGCACTAATTGACTGAAAGAGCACGCACTTGGTGCGATGATGTCATGTTATCCATGGAAAAATGCATTTTTAGACAATATGATTTGCCTGAGCGGCTAGGAGACCCCGAGAGTAACAAGCGCTTGCCTTGTTGCCTTTCCATTAAGAACAATAAATTAGGTTTTAGTATAAGTTTGCTGGTTTCAGGAAATGTAATGGCGAGCGCATATCATTATGTCAAGATAATGGCACTAGCATTTACTTCATTTAAGAATATTTTTCAACATATTGAGCAAAAAGGTCTCATTTTTTTTCTACCAAGAAAAGTGCACTTGTTATTAGTGAGAATATGCCTATTTTAAGCTATTTTTGCGTTCATTGAAGTTAGCTAATTAGGGCCCGCATGGCCCATTGCATAAGGACTCCCACAGTCCTTATGCAATGGGACATAAGGACCTATTGAATTTGTAAGGTTTTATTATTATTATTCTTCCGTAACTTTGCGCTGTAATTTGACCCCCTTAACATACTTCAAAACTCACCAAATTTTACACACACATCAGTAATATACGGCAAAACTTTTTATCAAAAAACCAAACCTCAAAACTCAAAATTGCGCTCTAGCGCCCCCTAGGAAAGAAAAAAACTAGACTGCCTGTAACTCCCACTAGGAAGGTCGGAGAGACATGAAACAAAAACCTCTATGTAGGTCTGACTTAGACCTAGTTTTCATAATTGTATATCCTCGGGCAAAAATCAACAGGAAGTTGGCAATTCCCCCTTCAAGACAAAAAAATACTAAAAAAAAGTCACTGATGGTGGAAACTTTACACTAGACTTCAGGCAACGTGGATCCTGTGCCTCTCCTGTCTTCCTCCAGACTCTGGAAATGCAAAATTTGCATGGTTGGGTGATGGTTTGGGGTGCCATGTCATCTGCTGGTGTCGGTCCACTCTGTTTCCTGAGATCCAGGGTCAACGCAGCCGTCTACCAGCAAGTTTTAGAGAACTTCATGCTTCCTGCTGCTGACCTGCTCTATGGAGATGGAGATTTCAAGTTCCAACAGGACTTGGCACCTGCACACAGCGCAAAATCTACCCGTGCCTGGTTTACGGACCATGGTATTTCTGTTCTAAATTGGCCCGCCAACTCCCCTGACCTTAGCCCCATAGAAAATCTGTGGGGTATTGTGAAAAGGAAGATGCAGAATGCCAGACCCAAAAACGCAGAAGAGTTGAAGGCCACTATCAGAGCAACCTGGGCTCTCATAACACCTGAGCAGTGCCAGAAACTCATCGACTCCATGCCACGCCGCATTAACGCAGTAATTGAGGCAAAAGGAGCTCCAACCAAGTATTGAGTATTGTACATGCTCATATTTTTCATTTTCATACTTTTCAGTTGGCCAACATTTCTAAAAAATCCCTTTTTTGTATTAGCCTTAAGTAATATTCTAATTTTGTGACACACGGAATTTTGGATTTTATTTGTTGCCACTTCAAATCATCAAAATTAAATGAAATAAACATTTGAATGCATCAGTCTGTGTGCAATGAATAAATATAATGTACAAGTTACACCTTTTGAATGCAATTACTGAAATAAATCAAGTTTTTCAAAATATTCTAATTTACTGGCTTTTACCTGTAGTGCCTCCAAGGCAATATTACACTTAGCTGTGCTGGTGATGGGATGGTGTACCTAATGCAGTGTCTGTACCTGATGGGCCCACCACACCATGAGGTAGGAGAAGATGCCGATCCACAGAATGGAGCCCAGGAAGGTGGCCGCAAAATAATTCCTGGAAGTCTGTCAACAAGAACAAAACAAAGTGCAATAAGTCATTTGATGATGGGAGCCATGCACGGCGTCAGTCGTCACCTGCTTGCGGACATCGGGAACAGTGAGCCAGAGAGGGAAGACGATGGGCAGCAGGATGAGATAAGTGATTTGTTTACGTGGACTTTCAGGCCACTCTAAAGACAAAGGCTCATCCTCGTTCTCGTCTTCGCTGGAATCGTCGCTGTCTTCATCGCTGTGGTCTTCATCGCCGTCCTCCGCAGACTCTTCCTCTCCTGCAGGCTGGTCCTCCTGCCATGTTGTGACAGCACACAGTAATGGATGCAGGTGTGGTAATGGACGCAGGTGTGGTGAGAGCAAGAAGGTGTGCATGTTGGCTTCTCTTACATAGAAAGGAATCAAAGACTGACTTCTGGGCTTTTTGTCAGGCACCATCACATGCTTGGACACTGAGAGTACCTTCTTGTCTTCTGGCTTCTCCTTCTTCTTCTCGCTCTCTGGAGCAGCTTTAGTCTGCTGCTGCTTGTCTTCATCTTCATCTTCATCTTCATCTACAACAACAAACACACACGGAAAAGTCCATTTAACATGCATGCTTAAAATACAATGAATGCAAGTTGACCTTTTATGCACTGTCTATCTTTATCAAGCTAATATCAGACGTTGATATTTGAACGTTGTATAATGTTTATGGAGACCACAATATACCACATCAAACAGTATGTATTACTTTACATACACACATAAACACACACATACATACATACATACATACATACATATATATATATATATATATATATATACACACACATATATATATACACACACATATATATATATATATATATATACACACACACACACACATATATATACATATATATATATATATATATATGTGTGTGTGTATATGTATATATACATATACACACATATATATATATATAAATTTATGAATATATATATATACATATACACACATATATATGTGTGTATATATATATGTGTATATATATATATATATATATATATATATATGTATGTGTGGGGGAAAAAAATCACAAGACTATTTCATCTCTACAGGCCTGTTTCATGAGGGGGGTACCCTCAATCGTCAGGAGATTTTAATGGGAGCATTCGCATACCATGGTTTATATAGGGCACAGAGTGGGTGGGTACAGGCTGGCCTAGGGGCGTGGTGATTGGTTCATGTGTTACCTAGGAGGTGTTTCCGTCTATGGCGGCATGTTGTTACAATTTCGCTGCGCTTGTTGAGGGATGACAGGTCTGGACGGTAGATAATAAACAGTTTCTCTTTCAAGCATAGGTTGCATCTTTTATTACCACTATTGTAAGGTGTGCTGGATGCAAGAATTTGCCATGTTATTGAGTATTCAACATTATTGTCTTTGAGGTCCCAAATGTGTTTGCTGAGTTCTGTGGTATTTCGCAGGTTTCTGTTCCTGAAAGAAGCCTTGTGGTTGTTCCATCTGGTTTTGAATTCACCCTCGGTTAAACCTACATATGTGTCGGATGTGTTAATGTCCTTGCGTATTACCTTAGATTGGTAGACAACTGATGTTTGTAAGCAATCAGGTTTCTTTCGACAGTTACATGCTTTGTTGGTTTTGGAGTCGTTCTGACTGGGGGTCGACGGCTCATTTGCAATTGTTTTGTTGTGGTTTGAGATGATTTGTCGTATATTGTTCATGCAGCTGTAGCTCAATTTGATGTTGTTCTTGTTGAATACTTTTCTTAGGTTGTTGTCTTTGGGAAAGTGTTTGTCAATCAGGTTGAGGAATTTGTGTCCAATGTTCGTTGAGACGTTTTTGCTGTATGGGGGGTTGTACCAGATGATGCCGTTTCGTTTTCTGTTCTTTTTTGGCTGGTTTCCTGGCGTGGGTTCATAGGTGAGGGTGAAATTGTATCCGCTTTCATCAAGGGCTTTTTGGTACGGGGGGGTTATATACACCTCCTAGGTAACACATGAACCAATCACCACGCCCCTAGGCCAGCCTGTACCCACCCACTCTGTGCCCTATATAAACCATGGTATGCGAATGCTCCCATTAAAATCTCCTGACGATTGAGGGTACCCCCTTCATGAAACAGGCCTGTAGAGATGAAATAGTCTTGTGATTTTTTTCCCCACACATACATATATTGCGCTCTACTACGGTATCGAGCACTATTTTTTGGATAACCTTATTAAGACATATATATATATATATATATACATATATATACATATACATACATATATATATATATATATATATATATATATATATATATATATATATATATATATATATATATATATATATATATATATATATATATATATATATATACATACATATACATTTGGGGCGGTATAGCTCGGTTGGTAGAGCGGCCATGCCAGCAACTTGAGGGTTGCAGGTTCGATCCCCACTTCCGCCATCCTAGTCACTGCCGTTGTGTCCTTGGGCAAGACACTTTACCCACCTGCTCCCAGTGCCACCCACACTGCTTTTAATGTAACTTAGATATTGGGTTTCACAATGTAAAGCGCTTTGAGTCACTTGAGAAAAAGCGCTATATAAATGTAATTCACTTCACTTCACTTGTATATATACACACATATATATATATATGTATATATATATATATATATATATATATATATACACATATATATATATATATATATATATATATATATATATATACACATACATACATATATATATATATTATATATATACACACTTATATACTTATATGCATGTATATATATATACATATATACATATACATACATGTATATACAAACATGCATATACTGTATATATACATTTATAAACATACACATATATACATATATATGTACATATATGCACATATATACATACATACATATATACACATATATATGTATATGTATATACACTTATATACATATATACATATATATATACACTCACACATATACACATTTATATAAATGTGTATATGTGTGAGTGTATACACACACATATATATATATATATATATATACACACACATATATATACACATGTATATACAAACATGCATATACTGTATACATACATTTATATACATACACATATATGCATATATATTTACATAGATACACATTTATATACATACACATATATACATATATGTACATATATACACATATATACATACATACATATATACATTCATATATACACATATATATGTATATATGTATATATATATTTTTTTTTTCACACACTTATATACTGTACATATATACTTATATATATACACATACATATATATATACATATATACACATATATATACATGTATATATATACTACGTATACATATATATATACGTATGCACATATACATACGTATACACATATACATACATAGGTATGCACATATATATATACACACACACACACACACACATATATATATATATATATATGCTATTTATGTATAAATATTATTGTACTTGTTTTTGTAGTTAAAATTGTCAACCGCACTATTTTAACTCTTTCATGCAGTTCAAACAACAGTTTCTCAGTATGAGGAAATGCAAGGCTACGTCACAAAAATAAAACATATTGTGAAAGAGAAGCCTCAATGGAAAAAAACAACCAAGATTAACTTCATATTTTGCACCTTACCTTCACTTGTTGATGACATTTTGTCGCCAGTCTTCCGTCTTACAACATTATTTAGACTCTGGGCCTTGTCCTTGAATTTCCCTGCACAGACATCCAGACCAGCATGAAACAAAACACAATGAATCATTAAATAAGATCCTTTCACACATGAATGGCTCACTAAGAAGACAGCAGTCATTTGTCCATCAACATCAACACACAGAAAATTGCAATGTAATGAATATTATCAAGCATCACAAACAATACAACAGAGACACCAAAGGAAAAAATATATCGTTTTATTATCAAACACAATGGCATCTAAACTATCTGAATTCAATTGCTTATCAATAAAAAAAACACAACCAGTGAAGTTGGCACATTCTGTAAATTGTATATAAAAACAGAATACAATGATTTCTAAATCCTTTTCAACTTATATTCAATTGAATAGATTGCAAAGACAAGATACTTAATGTTCCAACTGAGAAACTTTATTTTTTTGCAAATAATCATTAACTTAGAATTTAATGGCAGCAACACATTGCAAAAAAGTTGGCACAGGGGCATGTTCACCACTGTGTTACATGGCCTTTCCTTTTAACAACACTCAGTAAACGTTTGGGAACTGAGGAGACCAATTTTCGAAGCTTTTCAGGTGGAATTCTTTCCCATTCTTGCTTGATGTACAGCTTGAGTTGTTCAACAGTCCGGGGGTCTCCGTTGTGCTATTTTAGGCTTCATAATGCGCCACACATTTTCAATGGGAGACAGGTCTGGACTACAGGCAGGCCAGTCTAGTACCCGCACTCTTTTACTACAAACCACGCTGTTGTAACACGTGCAGAATGTGGCTTGCCATTGTCTTGCTGAAATAAGCAGGGGCGTCCATGAAAAAGACCTTACTTATGTTGCTCCAAAACCTGCACCTACAGATGTAACCAGGCCCGGCCCTAACCAATCTGGCGCCCTAGGCAAGATTTTAGGTGGCGCCCCCCCCCACATCGGCAGTGAAGTGTATATACTCACAAGAACCCGAATAGCTTTGTCTTTTACCTTTTTTTTTACTTACAACTATACCAGTGACATGCAGTCACTGGTATAGTTGTAAGTAAAAAAAAGTTTTTTCTTTCCATCATGGAAAGAAAAAAAATGCAAAAAGAAAAAAAAAAAATTAAATTGTTATATGTATCCAGTGATTACACTATAAAGTTATTTTCCATTTAACTTCACCAGTTTTAGATTATTTTTTATTAAAAATCGCTGAATTTTCACATTTGCCGTTCAAATACTGAGAAGAGACGGTGCGGTGAACAGCAGCCAGTTGAGGCACGTCACTCAGTGCCTCAACATGGATTCCGGACTCGGCTAACTGCTGGCCTGCTGTGCAGTGAGACTGTATTGCTATATGAATTATATTATACATTTCCATAGTTTAGTTAGCTGAGGTATATAATGTACAGTGTATTTTGTCAACAACTGTATGTGTGTAAAGTATTTCTTGTGCTGAGCGATCATAAAACGGCTGCAAAAGACGCACTGGCTGAGGCTCCAGTAGCCCCGCCTCCTGCACCCCCGCCGTAGAATTGTTATATCAACTAAAGCCCACACTTAAACTTTCCACGTGCAAGATTGAATCTATTTAAAAAAGTTATTTCATAAGAAGCCAAAAAGTGCAAAAACAGTAATGTTCGTGTTGGAGGAGTTGTGAATGACTGCAGGGCCACAACATTAGGTACACCTTCAGGGCGTAATATGTTGTAACAAATAATATTTCTATTAAATAGGCTTTACTTTGCATTTTAATTAACGTGGGATTATTTTTTGTATTTAGAAATAATAGTACCAACTTTTTTTTTTTTTCCCCCAACATTTGTGGCACTGGCGTGGCGCCCCCTGATGGACGGCGCCCTTAGCATTTGCCTATACGGCCTATGCCACGGGCCGGCCCTGGATGTAACAACGAACTGTAGTTGCTGACAGTGGTTTTCTGAAGTGTTATTGAGCCCATGTGGTGATATCCTTTACACACTGATGTCGGGTTTCGATTCAATAATGTTGGTTTTCGGCCTTTCTCCAGATTCTCTCAACCTTTTGATGATATTATGGACCGTGGATGGTGAAATCCCTAAATTCCTCGCAATAGCTGGTTGAGAAATGTTGTTTTTAAACTGTTTGACTATTTGCTCATACATTTGTTAACAAAGTGGTGACCCTCGCCCCATCCTTGTTTGTGAATGACTGAGCATTTCATGGAAGCTGCTTTTATACCCAATCATGGCACCCACCTGTTCCCAATTAGCCTGTTCACCTGTGGGATGTTCCAAATAAGTCTTTGACGAGCATTCCTCAACTTTCTCAGTCTGTTTTGCCACTTGTGCCAGCTTTTTTCGAAACATGTTGCAGGCATTTAATTCCAAATATTTGCAAAAAATAAAGTTTTCCAATTCGAACGTTAAATATCTTGTCTTTGCAGTCTATTCAATTGAATATAAGTTGAAAAGGATTTACAAATCATTGTATTCTCTTTTTATTTACCATTTACACAACGTGCCAACTTCACTGGTTTTGTAATGCTGCAATATTATTGCTATTTTTTTAACGGTTTCTTGTATGACCAAGATGTGATACACTTATGTATGTCACGACGCGGACTACGGTGTGGTTTGTTTTCCCGCAATGCAAAGGAATTGGATCGGACATGGCGTGAAGGTAAAGACATCTTTAATTTTACTCAAAAAAGAACAAACAAAAAGCGTGCACAAGGCGGAGATACAAACTTAGCGTATAAACAAAAACTAGAACAAAAGGCATAACTATGGACATAAAACCAAGAAAACACTTACCGGTACTGTGACGTGAAAAAACGAGCATGGAATACAAGCATGAGTAACAAGTAGTGACGGGTCCGGCAACACCGATGCATCGGCGCATGCGTGGAGCTCATAGAGCAAAACCCTGTGTCGGTGCGCGTACCGCTTTTAGAAAGTCACGTGACCGATCATGAGCTGTTTTGGTCACGTGACCGATACGCCAACTGTGTCGCACTGACGCCTCCTCTGTGCCCTGTGAGCGGCTCTTTTCTACAGCCGGAGAAATAATAACTAAGAAGAGAAATCGTCTAAAATGTAATACGTCGGAAAATTTATTTATTTTTTTTAAATAAAAATGTGTAAAAAAAATTAATTAAAAAAATTCCCAGTCCACAATCATCCACAACACGTTCTCTTAGATTTCCATGTTATGATACATGTTCACATTATTTATTGACTGTATCTAAAAAAGATACAAATGTATTTTTATTTAAATGAAGATATGAAATAATCCTAAATGAAATACAATGACTTGGTTTATATTATTGTATATACTAGGGCAGGGGTCACCAACGCGGTGCCCGCGGTCACCAGGTAGCCCGTAAGGACCAGATCAGTCGCTCGCTGGCCTGTTCTAAAAATAGCTCAAAGAGCAGCACTTACCAGTGAGCTGCCTCTATTTTTTAAATTGTATTTATTTACTAGCAAGCTGGTCTCGCTTTGCTCGACATTTTTAATTCTAAAAGAGACAAAACTCAAATAGAATTTGAAAATCCAAGAAAATCTTTTAAAGACTTGGTCTTCACTTGGAATAAGCGGTAGAAAATGGATGGATGGATGGGTCTTCACTTGTTTAAATAAATTCATTTATTTTTTTACTTTGCTTCTTATTACTTTTAGAAATACAATTTTAGAGAAAAAATATAACCTTAAAAATGATTTTAGGATTTTTAAACAAATATACCTTTTTACCTTTTAAATTTCTTCCTCTTCTTTCCTGACAATTTAAGTCAATGTTCGAGTAATTTTTATTTTTTTTATTGTAAAGAATAATAAATATTTTAGCTTCTGGTTTTTCGACGAAGAATATTTGTGAAATATTTCTTCAAACTTACTATGATTAAAATTCAAAAAAAATATTCTGGCAAATCTAGAAAATCTGTAGAATCAAATTTAAATCTTATTTCAAAGTATTTTGAATTTCTTTTAACATTTTTGTTCTGGAAAATCTAGAAGAAATACTGATTTGTCTTTGTTAGAAATATAACTTGGTCCAATTTGTTAAATATTCTAACAAAGTGCAGATTGGATTTTAACCAATTTAAAACATGTCATCAAAATTCTAAAATGTATCTTAATCAGGAAAAATTACCAATGATGTTCCATAAATTCTTTTTTTTAATTTTTTCAAAAAGATTCAAATTAGCTAGTTTTTCTCCTTTTTGTCGGTTGAATTTTGAATTTTAAAAAGTCGAAATTGAAGATAAACTATGTTTCAAAATTTTATTTTAATTTTTTTCATGTTTTCTCCTCTTTTAAACCGTTCAATTAAGTGTTTTTTTCATCATTTATTCTCTACAAAAAACCTTCCGTAAAAGGAAAAAAAAAATGTACGACGGAATGACAGACAGAAATACCCATTTTTTTATATACAGGTAAAAGCCAGTAAATTAGAATATTTTGAAAAACTTGATTTATTTCAGTAATTGCATTCAAAAGGTGTAACTTGTACATTATATTTATTCATTGCACACAGACTGATGCATTCAAATGTTTATTTCATTTAATTTTGATGATTTGAAGTGGCAACAAATGAAAATCCAAAATTCCGTGTGTCACAAAATTAGAATATTACTTAAGGCTAATACAAAAAAGGGATTTTTAGAAATGTTGGCCAACTGAAAAGTATGAAAATGAAAAATATGAGCATGTACAATACTCAATACTTGGTTGGAGCTCCTTTTGCCTCAATTACTGCGTTAATGCGGCGTGGCATGGAGTCGATGAGTTTCTGGCACTGCTCAGGTGTTATGAGAGCCCAGGTTGCTCTGATAGTGGCCTTCAACTCTTCTGCGTTTTTGGGTCTGGCATTCTGCATCTTCCTTTTCACAATACCCCACAGATTTTCTATGGGGCTAAGGTCAGGGGAGTTGGCGGGCCAATTTAGAACAGAAATACCATGGTCTGTAAACCAGGCACGGGTAGATTTTGCGCTGTGTGCAGGCGCCAAGTCCTGTTGGAACTTGAAATCTCCATCTCCATAGAGCAGGTCAGCAGCAGGAAGCATGAAGTGCTCTAAAACTTGCTGGTAGACGGCTGCGTTGACCCTGGATCTCAGGAAACAGAGTGGACCGACACCAGCAGATGACATGGCACCCCAAACCATCACCCAACCATGCAAATTTTGCATTTCCTTTGGAAATCGAGGTCCCAGAGTCTGGAGGAAGACAGGAGAGGCACAGGATCCACGTTGCCTGAAGTCTAGTGTAAAGTTTCCACCATCAGTGATGGTTTGGGGTGCCATGTCATCTGCTGGTGTCGGTCCACTCTGTTTCCTGAGATCCAGGGTCAATGCAGCCGTCTACCAGCAAGTTTTAGAGCACTTCATGCTTCCTGCTGCTGACCTGCTCTATGGAGATGGAGATTTCAAGTTCCAACAGGACTTGGCGCCTGCACACAGCGCAAAATCTACCCGTGCCTGGTTTACGGACCATGGTATTTCTGTTCTAATTTGGCCCGCCAACTCCCCTGACTTTAGCCCCATAGAAAATCTGTGGGGTATTGTGAAAAGGAAGATGCAGAATGCCAGACCCAAAAACACAGAAGAGTTGAAGGCCACTATCAGAGCAACCTGGGCTCTCATAACACCTGAGCAGTGCCAGAAACTCATCGACTCCATGCCACGCCGCATTAACGCAGTAATTGAGGCAAAAGGAGCTCCAACCAAGTATTGAGTATTGTACATGCTCATATTTTTCATTGTCATACTTTTCAGTTGGCCAACATTTCTAAAAATCCCTTTTTTGTATTAGCCTTAAGTAATATTCTAATTTTGTGACACACGGAATTTTGGATTTTCATTTGTTGCCACTTCAAATCATCAAAATTAAATGAAATAAACATTTGAATGCATCAGTCTGTGTGCAATGAATAAATATAATGTACAAGTTACACCTTTTGAATGCAATTACTGAAATAAATCAAGTTTTTCAAAATATTCTAATTTACTGGCTTTTACCTGTATATACATTTATTTAGGTATTCTTGTTTAAATCACACTTACGTGTAACTTACAAATGACAATATGTTTATTTATTTAAGTGTGTATCAAACTGGTAGCCCTTCGCATTAATCAGTACCCAAGAAGTAGTTTTTGGTTTCAAAAAGGTTGGTGACCCCTGTACTAGGGCATCAAATCAGTGTCAGTTGAGTCGGTCCATAGGTTGCCTGTAGGGATTTTTAATGTCCAGCAGATGTCAGTATTTAGTGACACAGTGTCGACACAGTATCAATACAGTTTTGCAATGTGTCGAAACGCTTCATGACGCCTCATCAACCCATCACTAGTAACAAGGGTAATGTCTCCAGCCGACTGCCTGGCAACTACAAGCTTAAATACCGTATTTTCCGCACCATAAGCCGCCCTGGGTTATAAGCCGTGCCTTCAATGAACGGCATATTTCAAAACTTTGTCCACCTATAAGCCGCCCCGTGTTATAAGCCGCATCTAACTGCGCTAAAGGAATGTCAAAAAAACAGTCAGATAGGTCAGTCAAACTTTAATAATATATTAAAAACCAGCGTGATGTGGGCGCGCATGGAGTCGTATATCAACATGGACGGAGCTGCGTGAAAAAAGCCACCCGGCCTCTTCGCGTAAACTTACCTTAACCACTCGCTCATCTTTTCTTCATCCATCCATCCCTTCGAGTTAGCTTTTATGATGACGCCGGCTGGAAAGGTCTCTTTTGGCAAGGTCTTCCTTTTGAATATCACCATGGGAGGAAGTTTCTGGCCATTAGCATGGCAAGCTAGAACCACAGTGAAGGATGACTTCTCATTCCCTGTGGTGCGAATATTCACCGTACGTGCTCCCGTTGTATCCACAGTGCGGTTCACAGGAATATCAAAAGTCAGTGGAACCTCGTCCATGTTGATAATATTCTCTGGCCGGATCTTTTTGTCAGCTATCTTGTTTTTACAATATGCACGGAAAGTAGCCAGCTTTTCTTGAAAGTCTTTAGGCAGTTGCTGTGAAATAGTAGTCCGTGTGCGGATGGAGAGATTGCGTCTTTTCATGAACCGGAAACCTGTCGCTTAGTAGGAGCCATTTTGTGGTCTTTACAGATGTAAACACACAAAGGAAATGAAACGTAATATCCGCGCGCTTCTTCTTCTTCTTCTACGCGGGCGGGTGGTTGCTTACAGTAGAAGAAGAAGCGCTTCCTGTTCTATGGGGGCGGGTGCTTACCTTGGCGGTTGCTTGCGTAGAAGAAGAAGCACTTCCTCTTCTACGGGGAAAAAAGATGGCGGCTGTTTACCGTAGTTGCGAGACCGAAACTTTATGAAAATGAATCTTAATATTAATCCATATATAAAGCGCACCGGGTTATAAGCCGCACTGTCAGCTTTTGAGTAAATTTGTGTTTTTTAGGTGCGGCTAATAGTGCGGAAAATACGGTAATATGTCATGATTGAACACAGGTGCGTGAGTCCAAACAAATCAGGTGCGTGAGTCCAAATGAATCAGGTGAAAACTAATGGGTTGCCGTGGTGACAAAACAATGGAGCGTAAACAGAAACTAAAAGAGTCCAAAAACCAAACAGAACATAGCCTAACAAAACATGATCGAAAGTCATGACAATGTATCACAAATTCTTACAGCAAATGCATGCCAAAAAATGGCTTATAATAAAAACAAAAATGATGACAAAATATAACCTGTTTTATGGGTGGGGGGGGCTCACCTTCTCCCAGGGGGTCTAAGGTGTGGATCATCAGTTGAAAGATGGTGTTCCTCATGGTGCTGTTGTGCAAAGACGCCGAACTTCCACCGCGTTGAAGAGCTGGCTTCAACTGGGGAGAGACATAGACGACTGAAAATATTGTCGTGATAATGTTTCCTCCTTGACAACATCCATCATGAGTCTTGATGTCAGAGCGGAGGAGGATGATACTTTCAGGTTTACCTTCAACCAATTCTTGTCTTCTGGCGAAGGAGGGGACTTTTCCTCACCGTCTCCATTTGTCTGTGTGCAATAATTGTTAATACCATGTCCATACATTTACAAACCCCGTTTCCATATGAGTTGGGAAATTGTGTTAGATGTAAATATAAACGGAATACAATGATTTGAAAATCATTTTCAACCCATATTCAGTTGAATATGCTACAAAGACAACATATTTGATGTTCAAACTCATAAACATTTTTTTTTTGTTGCAAATAATTGACTTAACTTTAGAATTTGATGCCAGCAACACGTGACAAAGAAGTTGGGAAAGGTGGCAATAAATACTGATAAAGTTGAGGAATGCTCATCAAACACTTATTTGGAACATCCCACAGGTGTGCAGGCTAATTGGGAACAGGTGGGTGCCATGATTGGGTATAAAAACAGCTTCCCAAAAAAATGCTCAGTCTTTCACAAGAAAGGATGGGGCGAGGTACACCCCTTTGTCCACAACTGCGTGAGCAAATAGTCAAACAGTTTAAGAACAACGTTTCTCAAAGTGCAATTGCAAGAAATTGAGGGATTTCAACATCTACGCTCCATAATATCATCAAAAGGTTCAGAGAATGTGGAGAAATCACTCCACATGGCCGGAAACCAACATTGAATGACCGTGACCTTCCATCCCTCAGACGGCACTGTATCAAAAACCCACATCAATCTCTAAAGGATATCACCACATGGGCTCAGGAACACTTCAGAAAACCACTGTCACTAAATACAGTTGGTCGCTACATCTGTAAGTCCAAGTTAAAGCTCTACTATGCAAAGCGAAAGCCATTTATCAACAACACCCAGAAACGCCGCCGGCTTCTCTGGGCCCGAGATCATCTAAGATGGACTCATGCAAAGTGGAAAAGTGTTCTGTGGTCTGACGAGTCCACATTTCAAATTGTTTTTGGAAATATTTGACATCGTGTCATCCGGACCAAAGGGGAAGCGAACCATCCAAACTGTTATCGACGCAAAGTGTAAAAGCCAGCACGTGTGATGGTATGGGGGTGCATTAGTGCCCAAGGCATGGGTAACTTACACATCTGTGAAGGCACCATTAATGCTGAAAGGTACATACAGGTTTTGGAACAACATATGCTGCCATCTAAGCGCTGTCTTTTTCATGGACGCCCCTGCTTATTTCAGCAAGACAATGCCAAGCCACATTCAGCACGTGCTACAACAGCGTGGCTTTGTAAAAAAAAGAGTGCGGGTACTTTCCTGGCCCGCCTGCAGTCCAGACCTGTCTCCCATCGAAAATGTGTGGCGCATTATGAAGCGTAAAATACGACAGCGGAGACCCCGGACTGTTGAACGACTGAAGCTCTACATAAAACAAGAATGGGAAAGAATTCCACTTTCAAAGCTTCACAATTAGTTTCCTCAGTTCCCAAACGTTTATTGAGTGTTGTTAAAAGAAAAGGTGATGTAACACAGTGGTGCCCTTTCCCAACTACTTTGGCACATGTTGCAGCCATGAAATTCTAAGTTAATTATTATTTGCAAAAAAAATAATACAGTTTATCAGTTTGAACATCAAATATGTTGTCTTTGTAGCATATTCAACTGAATATGGGTTGAAAAGGATTTTCAAATCATTGTATTCCGTTTATATTTACATCTAACACAATTTCCCAACTCATATGGAAACGGGGTTTGTACATGAAAATAAAGAATGTGGGATTGACAATATTAACTATGAAGGATAAAACACTGAATATTGACAACATATGAACGTCACACACCCTCTCCATCCACATATTTTACAATCAAGCAAAATGCAACAAACACAGCGAAACATGAACGCGAAGGTTAAAAAAAAACCACCTACAATCTGATATATCACTAAGCTTTACAACAAAGTTGGAAAAATGGGAGCCATTACCTCCCTGCTTGGCACTCAGCATCAAGGGTTGGGATTGGGGGTTAAATCACCAAAAATAATTCCCGAGCGCGGCCACCGCTGCTGCCCACTGCTCCCCTCACCTCCCAGGGGGTGAACAAGGGGATGGGTCAAATGCAGAGGACAAATTTCACCACACCTAGTGTGTGTGTGTGACTATCATTGGTACTTTAACTTTAACTAAACTTTTAAGGACTTTTGTAAAAAAAAGTCTGTCAAAGATCATCTCTATGACAGCACTTTAGTGTTTTGAAGAATCTGCTGCAAAAACGTGAGTCTCTCACTTGTTTTTTTTAAACAGAGTTGAATAGCCCAAATAATGAAAAAGAGAGGACCTAAACTGGAACCCTGAGGAACACTACTAGTATAACTAAAGAAGTTGAACATATGACTAATGACTGGATCGGAAGTAAACAAGCTACAGCAACACCTTAGTTACATACAAAACCCTAAAGCAGTGAAGTTGTCACGTTGTGTAATTCGTAAATAAAAAGAGAATACAATCATTTGCAAATCCTTTTCAACTTATATTCAATTGAATAGACTGCAAAGACAAGATATTTCATGTTCAAACTGAGAAACTTGTTTTTTTTGCAAATAATCATTAACTTAGAATTTATTGCAAAAACGTTGGCACAGGGGCATTTTTACCACTGTGTTACATGGCCTTTCCTTTTAACAACACTCAGTAAACGTTTGGGAACTGAGGAGACACATTTTTGAAGCTTCTCAGGTGGAATTCTTTCCCATTCTTGCTTGATGTACAGCTTAAGTTGTTCAACAGTCCGGGGGTCTCCGTTGTGCTATTTTAGGCTTCATAATGCGCCACACATTTTCAATGGGAGACAGGTCTGGACTACAGGCAGGCCAGTCTAGTACCCGCACTCTTTTACTATGAAGCCACGTTGATGTAACACGTGGCTTGGCATTGTTTTGCTGAAATAAGCAGGGGCGTCCATGGTAACGTTGTTTGGATGGCAACATATGTTGCTCCAAAACCTGTATGTACCTTTCAGCATTAATGGCGCCTTCACAGATGTGTAAGTTACCCATGTCTTGGCCACTAATACACCCCCATACCATCACACATGCTGCCTTTTACACTTTGCGCCTATAACAATCCGGATGGTTCTTTTCCTCTTTGTTCTGGAGGACACGACATCCACAGTTTCGAAAAACAATTTGAAATGTGGACTCGTCAGACCACAGAACACTTTTACACTTTGCATCAGTCCATCTTAGATGAGCTCGGACCTAGCAAAGCTGGCGGTGTTTCTGGGTGTTGTTGATAAATGGCTTTTGCTTTGCATAGGAGAGTTTTAACTTGCACTTACAGATGTAGCAACAAACTGTAGTTACTGACAGTGGTTTTCTGAAGTGTTCCTGAGCCCATGTGGTGATATCCTTTACACACTGATGTCGGTTTTTGATGAGGGATCGAAGGTCACGGGCATTAAATGTTACGTGCAGTGATTTCTCCAGATTCTCTGAACCTTTTGATGATATTACGGAGCGTAGATGGTGAAATCCCTAAATTCCTTGCAATAGCTGCTTGAGAAATGTTGTTCTTAAACAATTTGCTCAGGCATTTGTTGACAAAGTGGTGACCCTCGCCCCGTCCTTGTTTGTGAATGACCGAGCATTTCATGGAAGCTGCTTTTATACCCAATCATGGCACCCACCTGTTCCCAATTAGCCTGTTCACCTGTGGGATGTTCCAAATAAGTGTTTGATGAGCATTCCTGAACTTTCTCAGTCTTTTTTGCCACTTGTGCCAGCTTTTTTGAAGCATGTTGCAGGCATCAAATTCCAAATGAGCTAATATTTGCAAAAAACAACAAAGTTTTCCAGTTCAAACGTTAAATATCTTGTCTTTGCAGTCTATTCAATTGAATATAAGTTGACAAAGATTTGTTGTATTCTATTTTTATTGACCATTTACACAACGTGACAACTTCACTGGTTTTGGGTTTTGTAGGTTGACATAAATAAAAAAGGATGATTTTTTTTGTAATTGTAACAGGTAATAATTTAGCCCTGCTGAAGATACATAACCATGTGGTTTAAGAGTAAGGCTGGAACGACGCGTTGACGTAGTCGACGTCATCGGTTACGTAAATACGTCGACGCCGTTTTTGTGCGTCGGCGCGTCGCATATTTACGTCACTCTACTTTACTGTCATGGTGGAGCGCAAAGCAGACGATGCGAGCGAGGGGAAAAAAGCACGCCAAAAGTCGTCAAAAGTGTGGGAGTATTTCAATAAACGGCCTAATAATGTTGTTGTATGCACACTGTGTCGAGCGGAAATGGCCTATCATAGCAGCACAACGGCTATGAACGAACATTTGAAAAGAAAACCCCCGACAGCGTTCTTGCCATCACCATCAACAAGTCAATCGTCCGCGTGCGTATACGTTGTCATCATTACACAAAAACATGAATGTGTCATTTGTATCTGCGTTGTAAATTCATAAACTAAAGCACCGTTTCGCTCTGAGAGGCGCGTTTGGCATGCCTGTTCAGTGTTTACAAAGACGCGCTCCTCTTTAGCACTGTGGAGAGGCGGCGAGGCGGGGCGCGCCGGGAGCGACGCCGCAATCGTGCCCAGGTGCGCGATCCGCGCAGTTGGAAGAGAAAAGACTTTGTGTAAAATTAAAAGATTGTAAACCTGGCAAAGCCGTCTGGCGTTCAGTCTGTCGGTCCTGAAAGAACCCCACGGCACAAGACGTGTAACAAACGCTAACGTTAATTAGTTGTGCAAATACCTTTTACAACATTAACAGTTACATATACTATGTACAAACCAACAATTAACTTTCACTTTAATCATACTATCATTGTTGTGTTATTAAGCAAAATAAGCAATACTTTTACTTTTGTTGAAATGTTTACACTGTACACTTTTTTGTATTGGATGTTTAGCTTTATTTTTGCACATTTTAGCAAATAAGCAATACTTTTACTTTTGTTGAAATGTTTACACTTGTTACAGAATATTTCCGTTTTGCACTTTTTTGTATTGGATGTTTATCTTTATTTTTGCACATTTTAAAGCAAAATAAGCAATACTTTTACTTTTGAAATGCTTATACTATTCCAGAATATTAAGATTTGCACTGGATGTTTACTTTTATATTTGCACATTAAAAAGCAAATAAGCTACTTTTAATTTTGTTAAATGTTAAAAGTTTTAAATGTTTACATTGTTACAGAATATTTTGTCATGTTGTTGTCAATGTTGACTGAGTGGCCATACTTTTTTTTTTGTAAATAAAAGCCATGCCTTTTGAAAAAACTGGCCTACATTTATTTTTTCCTCTTCATTTTAAATAAAAAAAAAAATTGGTAAAAGGAAAAATAATCTATAGATTAATCGAAAAAAATGATCTATAGATTAACCGATTAATCGAAAAAATAATCTATAGATTAATCGATAGAAAAATAATCGTTAGCTGCAGCCCTATTTAAGAGACATTAAATTTTCTCACTCAGCCCCAATTATTGTTAAAGTTAAAGTACTTACCGCCTTAGGTTCCTCTTCAGTGATAATTCGGACAATGTTCTTGTGTTTGTAAAGCTGGGTCTTGAAAAGGTGTTCTATTTGGGCGTTGAACTTCATAAAGATGACATACAAGGTGTAGCTGGCCACCAGCGCCATGCTCTCCCACCACATGATGACGTTATCCAGGAAGAAGATGATGAGCAAGATGAGGTCCAGGATGTAGAAAGAAACATCTCTGAACAGAGGCCACCACGTGAGACAAAGAACCTCCCGGGAAAACAAAGCGCACATCCCGATCACAAACAGGATGTTGAAAACCGCCGAGCCCACGATAGTCCCGATACCCACGTTGCTGTGGGCGATGAATACGCCGATGAAGGAAGTGAAAAGCTCGGGGGCAGAACCTCCCGCCGCCATGAAAGTGGCTCCTGCGACATCATCAGAGATGGCCAACTTGTCTATGATGACGCCCAAAGCGGGGACGAAGAACTCGTCGCACACGATAGCCAGGGACACGAACATGTAGACCATGCCAAGGATGTGGAGGACCACCCAGCCTTGCCGGCGCTCCTCCACTGAGAATACATCTTCAGGGTACTCTCCCTTAACGTGAGGAGCGTCAGTAGGAGGCCATGGCGTGTTGGGGGGCTCCTCCTTGGGGTCAGGGGGCACGAAGATGCAGTGCACAATAGTTCTATTAGTGGTGGCTCCAGGTGGTGTTTCAGCTGTATCAGTTGTGTTGGGAGACCTGGTCACCGGGTGAGGTTCTGGTGTCGTTTCATTTCTCACCTCCGATTGTACCATGGAGCTCTTTTCTCCACTCTCGCCTGCAACATCCTCCACCCAAGCGGCCGAGCCCTCGGTGAAAGCGTCTCTAAACTGCGGCAGAGGCAAAGTCTCTAGGCGTCTGGCGCTGATGGTCAGCTGGTACAGGATGCACATGAAGACGCCAGTGAGGAGGAACAAGACTCGCCTCAACTGCAGCCGCTTCCTTCTCAGGCAATGCATGGCCCTCCAAAGATGCTGCAGGCTATATTAGATTAAGATGCATTAAGGGACAGTGGGACGTGCCAGCTCTCTCCGCTAAAGACTGGGGGCGACCCCAAACCTCCTTGGCATGTTTCACTTCACATCCCTGGTTCACATAAAAGATATGACAGAAAATGATGAGGATTTTTGCAAAAATAATTTTCAATCACGAAAGCAAACTTACCAAAGAAGTGTCAGCGATGTATCACAATGAGAAGCGAAGCTGAGGTGAGTCCGAACACAAGTGGTTTATGTAGGACGCGGGACACGTCTTCACAATGGATCAGCATAATACCTAATACCTGCAGGCGTTAAGAGGATTATCCATATTGTCTCACTCTCCCTTCACCATTGCACCCGACTCACCAACACATCCACTTTTAGGCTAAATGTCTGGAAATGGGTTGAATTGGTTTGTTCAAAAACAATGTAAAATATTTCTTATAGAACATACAGGTAAAAGCCAGTAAATTAGAATATTTTGAAAAACTTGATTTATTTCAGTAATTGCATTCAAAAGGTGTAACTTGTACATTATATTCATTCATTGCACACAGACTGATGCATTCAAATGTTTATTTCATTTAATTTTGATGATTTGAAGTGGCAACAAATGAAAATCCAAAATTCCGTGTGTCACAAAATTAGAATATTACTTAAGGCTAATACAAAAAAGGGATTTTTAGAAATGTTGGCCAACTGAAAAGTATGAAAATGAAAAATATGAGCATGTACAATACTCAATACTTGGTTGGAGCTCCTTTTGCCTCAATTACTGCGTTAATGCGGCGTGGCATGGAGTCGATGAGTTTCTGGCACTGCTCAGGTGTTATGAGAGCCCAGGTTGCTCTGATAGTGGCCTTCAACTCTTCTGCGTTTTTGGGTCTGGCATTCTGCATCTTCCTTTTCACAATACCCCACAGATTTTCTATGGGGCTAAGGTCAGGGGAGTTGGCGGGCCAATTTAGAACAGAAATACCATGGTCCGTAAACCAGGCACGGGTAGATTTTGCGCTGTGTGCAGGCGCCAAGTCCTGTTGGAACTTGAAATCTCCATCTCCATAGAGCAGGTCAGCAGCAGGAAGCATGAAGTGCTCTAAAACTTGCTGGTAGACGGCTGCGTTGACCCTGGATCTCAGGAAACAGAGTGGACCGACACCAGCAGATGACATGGCACTCCAAACCATCACTGATGGTGGAAACTTTACACTAGACTTCAGGCAACGTGGATCCTGTGCCTCTCTTGTCTTCCTCCAGACTCTGGGACCTCGATTTCCAAAAGAAATGCAAAATTTGCATGGTTGGGTGATGGTTTGGGGTGCCATGTCATCTGCTGGTGTCGGTCCACTCTGTTTCCTGAGATCCAGGGTCAACGCAGCCGTCTACCAGCAAGTTTTAGAGCACTTCATGCTTCCTGCTGCTGACCTGCTCTATGGAGATGGAGATTTCAAGTTCCAACAGGACTTGGCGCCTGCACACAGCGCAAAATCTACCCGTGCCTGGTTTACGGACCATGGTATTTCTGTCCTAAATTGGCCCGCCAACTCCCCTGACCTTAGCCCCATAGAAAATCTGTGGGGTATTGTGAAAAGGAAGATGCAGAATGCCAGACCCAAAAACGCAGAAGAGTTGAAGGCCACTATCAGAGCAACCTGGGCTCTCATAACACCTGAGCAGTGCCAGAAACTCATTGACTCCATGCCACGCCGCATTAACGCAGTAATTGAGGCAAAAGGAGCTCCAACCAAGTATTGAGTATTGTACATGCTCATATTTTTCATTTTCATACTTTTCAGTTGGCCAACATTTCTAAAAATCCCTTTTTTGTATTAGCCTTAAGTAATATTCTAATTTTGTGACACACGGAATTTTGGATTTTCATTTGTTGCCACTTCAAATCATCAAAATTAAATGAAATAAACATTTGAATGCATCAGTCTGTGTGCAATGAATAAATATAATGTACAAGTTACACCTTTTGAATGCAATTACTGAAATAAATCAAGTTTTTCAAAATATTCTAATTTACTGGCTTTTACCTGTATATGACTTTTTGGCACTTTTTCATTTTAGCATTAAAAAAATGTATATATTCATTGTTGAAATACTAGCTGGCCTATCAATTAACCCGACAATACATGCTGTAGTAAAATAACATAAATATATTAATGGAAAAAACAATAAGAACTGCAGTTTTAAACCATTACTACTCCACGTTTGATTGGGCTCAATATAAGATATATTGTATCGTTTCTGTTGTGTTTGTACTTGTCACGTTCAAACACTGAGGACATCTATTAAACAAGACAAAAGGCAAGGAATCAAACAGAGACAGAATTCAATTTGGACTCAATATTGAGGAGAGACATGGCCACTGCACTCTCTGTACAGTCCTGCACCACTCTCTGTACAGTCCTGCACCACGCTCTGACGAAGAAGGTTTTCGTCTCCTCATTTATTCAGATGTCCAATGTTCACGCACCAACACATGTCACAGCAGGAATGGGAAGTATGTAAAACAGTCATTGTTTTCGGTCGCTTTGAAGACCAAGAAGAGGATTTCTCGGGCTTGGGCTCTTCCTGGATCCAGCTGGGGCAGGTGTTGGAGGACAATAGATAACCCCTCCCGTCTCCTGACCACAGCAACTTCAAGAGGGCAGCGGGTCGTAAATAGCGTTGACCTCGGTTACCAAATAGATGGAAGAGAGTTTGTGAAATACTTCAGAGAGAGTTCGTTTAACACTTCAAAGAGAGTTCCTCTGGAAGTTGAGCAGATCCTGCCATCTGTCCGTGTTGAAATCACAGTGGAGTTTTACGAGCCTTCTTCCTCTTGTTAGGCCTCGAAAGACAGCATTCATAATACAACGTTTCTTTTGTGATAACCTACAAACAATTATTCCAACAGTACTGATGATTGTTTGTGGTTCTAAAGTGTCCTGGAATTAATGATAACATACAGTACAGGATACAAGTTTGGACACACTTTCTCTTTCAATGTGTTTTATTTATTTTCATGGACTATTTACATTGTAGATTGTCACATCAAAACTATGAATGAACACATGTGGAGTTATGTACTTAACAAAAAAAGGCGAAATATCTGAAAACATGTTTTATATTCTATCCATCCATCCATCCATCTTCTTCCGCTTATCCGAGGTCGGGTCGCGGGGGCAGCAGCCTAAGCAGGGAAGCCCAGACTTCCCTCTCCCCAGCCACTTCGTCCAGCTCCTCCCGGGGGATCCCGAGGCGTTTCCAGGCCAGCCGGGAGACATAGTCTTCCCAACGTGTCCTGGGTCTTCCTCGTGGCCTCCTACCAGTCGGACGTGCCCTAAACACCTCCCTAGGGAGGCGTTCGGGTGGCATCCTGACCAGATGCCCGAACCACCTCATCTGGCTCCTCTCCATGTGGAGGAGCAGCGGCTTTCTTTGAGCTCCTCCCGGATGACGGAGCTTCTCACCCTATCTCTAAGGGAGAGACCCGCCACCCGGCGGAGGAAACTCATTTCGGCCGCTTGTACCCGTGATCTTGTCCTTTCGGTCATGACCCAAAGCTCATGACCATAGGCGAGGATGGGAACGTAGATCGACCGGTAAATTGAGAGCTTTGCCTTCCGGCTCAGCTCCTTCTTCACCACAACGGATCGATACAGCGTCCGCATTACTGAAGACGCCGCACCGATCCGCCTGTCGATCTCACGATCCACTCTTCCCTCACTCGTGAACAAGACTCCGAGGTACTTGAACTCCTCCACTTGGGGCAAGATCTCCTCCCCAACCCGGAGATGGCACTCCACCCTTTTCCGGGCGAGAACCATGGACTCGGACTTGGAGGTGCTGATTCTCATCCCAGTCGCTTCACACTCAGCTGAGAACCGATCCAGTGAGAGCTGAAAATCCTGGCCAGATGAAGCCATCAGGACCACATCATCTGCAAAAAGCAGAGACCTAATCCTGCAGCCACCAAACCAGATCCCCTCAACGCCTTGACTGCGCCTAGAAATTATGTCCATAAAAGTTCAAAACAGAATGGGTGACAAAGGGCAGCCTTGGCGGAGTCCAACCCTCACTGGAAACGTGTCCGACTTACTGCCGGCAATGCGGACCAAGCTCTGGCACTGATCATACAGTTTCTTCAAAATAGCCACCCTTTGCTCTGATTACTTTTTTTGCACACTCTTGGCATTCTCTCCATGAGCTTCAAGAGGTAGTCACCTGAAATGGTTTTCACTTCACAGGTGTCATAGTTTTGGTGCCTTCAGTGACAATCTACAATGTAAATAGTCATGAATATAAAGAAAACACATTGAAACTTTTGGCCTGTACTGTACGTTATCAATTGGTGTTCTTCTCCTATTTTTCTAGAACAAAAATATGCAATTTTGAACCAGTGACATACACCAGCTTCATCCAAAATCATACAAATGTGTGAACTTGAATATACATGTTTTTCAGAGTTACTAAAATATTACAAATTAGAAAGCGTGTCTCCTCAATCTGACTCTGCAGCATCGCGTGGACATCGGGGGCGGTACCTCTGGATTGGCAGACCGGGGTGGTGGTTCCTCTCTTTAAGAAGGGGAACCGGAGGGTGTGTTCTAACTATCGTGGGATCACACTCCTCAGCCTTCCCGGTAAGGTCTATTCAGGTGTACTGGAGAGGAGGCTACGCCGGATAGTCAAACCTCGGATTCAGGAGGAACAGTGTGGTTTTCGTCCTGGTCGTGGAACTGTGGACCAGCTCTATACTCTCGGCAGGGTCCTTGAGGGTGCATGGGAGTTTGCCCAACCAGTCTACATGTGTTTTGTGGACTTGGAGAAGGCATTCGACCGTGTCCCTCGGGAAGTCCTGTGGGGAGTGCTCAGAGAGTATGGGGTATCGGACTGTCTGATTTTGGCGGTCCGCTCCCTGTATGATCAGTGTCAGAGCTTGGTCCGCATTGCCGGTAGTAAGTCAGACACGTTTCCAGTGAGGGTTGGACTCCGCCAAGGCTGCCCTTTGTCACCGATTCTGTTCATAACTTTTATGGACAGAATTTCTAGGCGCAGTCAAGGCGTTGAGGGGATCTGGTTTGGTGGCTACAGGATTAGGTCTCTGCTTTTTGCAGATGATGTGGTCCTGATGGCTTCATCTGGCCAGGATCTCCAGCTCTCGCTGGATCGGTTTGCAGCCGAGTGTGAAGCGACTGGGATGAGAATCAGCACCTCCAAGTCCGAGTCCATGGTTCTCGCCCAGAAAAGGGTGGAATGCCATCTTCGGGTTGGGGAGGAGACCCTGCCCCAAGTGGAGGAGTTCAAGTACCTCGGAGTCTTGTTCACGAGTGAGGGAAGAGTGGATGGTGAGATCAACAGGCGGATCGGTGCGGCGTCTTCAGTAATGCGGACGCTGTATCGATCCGTTGTGGTGAAGAAGGAGCTGAGCCGGAAGGCAAAGCTCTCAATTTACCGGTCGATCTACGTTCCCATCCTCACCTATGGTCATGAGCTTTGGGTTATGACCGAAAGGACAAGATCACGGGTACAAGCGGCCCAAATGAGTTTCCTCCGCCGGGTAGCGGGGCTCTCCCTTTGAGATAGGGTGAGAAGCTCTGCCATCCGGGGGGAGCTCAAAGTAAAGCCGCTGCTCCTCCACATCGAGAGGAGCCAGATGAAGTGGTTCGGGCATCTGGTCAGGATGCCACCCGATCGCCTCCCTCGGGAGGTGTTTAGGGCACGTCCGACCGGTAGGAGGCCACGGGGAAGACCCAGGACACGTTGGGAAGACTATCTCTCCCGGCTGGCCTGGGAACGCCTCGGGATCCCCCGGGAGGAGCTGGACGAAGTGGCTGGGGAGAGGGAAGTCTGGGCTTCCCTGCTTAGGCTGCTGCCCCCGCGACCCGACCTCGGATAAGCGGAAGAAGATGGATGGATGGATGGATGGTCTCCTCAATCTACTTCTATACCTCACATACTGTAGGCCTACTTCCTGTTGATTGTTTAAATTCAAAAATCACAAATAAAGCTGCGAGCAGCAATAACGTACCCTTGCCACCCTTGCACCACGAGGTTCATGCAAGTGGGCGGGTCCATATGACGCATGTGGTCAAGTTCTTCCCGATGCCCTGACACACCACCAGAAATTTTAGGAACAGTTATAAAGGTTGTCATTTTTCACTGATGCGGTTGCATCCCACCCAATATTCCAACACACCATCAAAGATTTCAGGAAGATCGGAGCATGTATAAGGAAGGTATTACTGCAATATTTTTTTTTTACCACAAGGGGGCGATACAGACACCACAGTAGTGATGCAGGTGCCCACCATCAAACATTTCAGGAAGATTGGAGCATGTTGACCAGGGGTGGGCAATTAATTTTTACCGGGGGCCGCATGAGCAACCCGAGCACTGCTGGAGGGCCACACCGACAACATTTCAATTAAATGTTGCTCAAATTATTTTTGATATACCGTAAGATAAATAATAATAATAATAATAATTTCATTTAATCTAACTTAACTTTATACAAAAGCAGATTGCTTTTGATGGTTTTATTTTTAACACTGTCTTACACAACACTTCCTGATGTATAATACAATGCAATAATGTCAATTTCTGTCACTTTATCCTGCATCCTCTTTAAAAGTCCAACATTTTTCCCCGTCAGATTTGGACAACCATCTGTTGTCACACCTGCCAGCTTGTCCAATTTCAGTCCTAACATGTCCAAACACGCATTTACCTATGTGAACAAGTCATTACCTGTGGTTGTCTCTTTAATTGACTGCATGGCTGCCAGCTACTCCGTGATTTGAAAGTCTGCAGTTATCCCACGAAAGAAGATGAGCAGCTGGGCGGTGTCACGTACATCGCAACTCTCATTCAAAGCCAGCGAAAAACAGTCAAAGTCGGCCGTTCTGTTCTTCAGCTAAAGCTCCAAGTTTCCAGTGATGGTCTCAACCCGCCTCATTACAGTGCGTCAGGAGAGTGACACGTTCTTAAATGCGCCCCTCTTCTCCGGGCATGTCAGCGCAACAGAGTCCAATAAGCACTCCTTAATAAACTCTCCGTCAGAAAACGCCTTACTTTTTCTGGCGATTTTGTGAGAAATGACGAAACTTGTCCTGACAGCTGCATACCTGTGGGTGTGAAATATGGCAAAAAGTCCTTGTTGAGTTTGCAGTTTTACCATCAACGCATCAGCCTCCCTCGCACGCGCTTCATCAGACAGATTCCGGTATTTTTCCTCGTGCTGCGTCGTGTAGTGGCGATTCAAATGATATTCTTTAAACACAGCAACCTGTGTACCACACATTAAGCACACGGCTTTACCTTTAATTTATGTAAAGAAATACTTGGCAGTCCATGTCTTGTTGAAAACACGCCATTCGTCATCAACTTTTCTCTTTTTAGCGTCTCGGGGGTAACCGGGCATCACTTGTCGCTGTGCACCTTCACTCACAGGCATACTTGCAAACCCTCCCGGATTTTCCGGGAGACTCCCGAAATTCAGCGCCTCTCCCGAAAATCTCCCGAAATTCAGGCGGAGCTGGAAGCCACGCCCCCTCCAGCTCCATGCGGACCTGAGTGACGTCAGGTGCGCAACACCACGTAAATCGTTGGCCAACCAAAAAGTAACCCCAGTACGCTATAGACAACATTCACCAGGAGATGGCAACAGACAAACATAGATCACTATTACATTCCTCCCCTATTAGAAATGTATAGAAGTTACTCAATATAAATAAACAACCCAACCAAAAAATGCAGCAGCTCAATTAAAAAACTGTACTTAAGCCACATTCTTTTCTTTTTTTTTAGTACTGAATTCTTAACCCTCATTTGTAAAAAAAATAATGCTTATTATACAAACAGTATTTGTACACCTTTAACACAGATTTTTATACTGTCTTCAGAGATTCCGTTTTTTTGGTAGTACTCGAAACCTTTCTGGGTACCTGCGAAAGGGTGTTCAGCATGGTTAGAAAAATAGTGACAGAGAATAGAACAAGGATGGACAATTCAACCCTTAACTCAACAATGAGTAGATGAGTGTTATGTGTGTGTATATGTGTAAATAAATGAACACTGAAATTCAAGTATTTCTTTTATATATATATATATATATATATATATATATATATATATATATATATATATATATATATATATATATATATATACACACACACACACAGGTAAAAGCCAGTAAATTAGAATATTTTGAAAAACTTGATTTATTTCAGTAATTGCATTCAAAAGGTGTAACTTGTACATTAAATTTATTCATTGCACACAGACTGATGCATTCAAATGTTTATTTCATTTAATTTTGATGATTTGAAGTGGCAACAAATGAAAATCCAAAATTCCGTGTGTCACAAAATTAGAATATTACTTAAGGCTAATACAAAAAAAGGGATTTTTAGAAATGTTGGCCAACTGAAAAGTATGAAAATGAAAAATATGAGCATGTACAATACTCAATACTTGGTTGGAGCTCCTTTTGCCTCAATTACTGCGTTAATGCGGCGTGGCATGGAGTCGATGAGTTTCTGGCACTGCTCAGGTGTTATGAGAGCCCAGGTTGCTCTGATAGACGGCTGCGTTGACCCTGGATCTCAGGAAACAGAGTGGACCGACACCAGCAGATGACATGGCACCCCAAACTATCACTGATGGTGGAAACTTTACACTAGACTTCAGGCAACGTGGATCCTGTGCCTCTCCTGTCTTCCTCCAGACTCTGGGACCTCGATTTCCAAAGGAAATGCAAAATTTGCATGGTTGGGTGATGGTTTGGGGTGCCATGTCATCTGCTGGTGTCGGTCCACTCTGTTTCCTGAGATCCAGGGTCAACGCAGCCGTCTACCAGCAAGTTTTAGAGCACTTCATGCTTCCTGCTGCTGACCTGCTCTATGGAGATGGAGATTTCAAGTTCCAACAGGACTTGGCGCCTGCACACAGCGCAAAATCTACCCGTGCCTGGTTTACGGACCATGGTATTTCTGTTCTAAATTGGCCCGCCAACTCCCCTGACCTTAGCCCCATAGAAAATCTGTGGGGTATTGTGAAAAGGAAGATGCAGAATGCCAGACCCAAAAACGCAGAAGAGTTGAAGGCCACTATCAGAGCAACCTGGGCTCTCATAACACCTGAGCAGTGCCAGAAACTCATCGACTCCATGCCACGCCGCATTAATGCAGTAATTGAGGCAAAAGGAGCTCCAACCAAGTATTGAGTATTGTACATGCTCATATTTTTCATTTTCATACTTTTCAGTTGGCCAACATTTCTAAAAATTTCTTTTTTGTATTAGCCTTAAGTAATATTCAAATTTTGTGACACACGGAATTTTGGATTTTCATTTGTTGCCACTTCAAATCATCAAAATTAAATGAAATAAACATTTGAATGCATCAGTCTGTGTGCAATGAATAAATATAATGTACAAGTTACACCTTTTGAATGCAATTACTGAAATAAATCAAGTTTTTCAAAATATTCTAATTTACTGGCTTTTACCTGTATATGATGCACTCAGAGGTGGGTAGAGTAGCCAGAAATTGTACTCAAGTAAGCGTACTGTTATTTTAGAGATTTATTACTCAAGTAAAAGTAAAGAGTAGTCACCCAAATATTTACTTGAGTAAAAGTAAAAAGTATGTTGTGAAAAAACTACTCAAGTACTGAGTAACTGATGAGTAACCTGTTCGTTTAATGATGACGGCAACAAATAATGCACAGAAACATAAAAATAGCAATGAGCAAATTCAGAGCCAAGAATATCTCTTAAGCAACTAAAATAATAATATATAGTAAATAATAATACATTAACATTAAAAAAATGAAGGCAAATTGAGCCACAATAACTTAACAGCACCATAGGCTCAGTAGGCAGAGATTACAAAGGAAAATAACAAGTTAGCCTTTACGCAAACCATAAACTGATAGGTGTGGGCTGCACCTGGGAACACACTGTGCACTTCTGATTGGAGTTTCTATGCATGTGTGTGTGTGTGTGTGTGTGTGTGTGTGTGTGTGTGTGTGTGTGTGTGTGTGTGTGTGTGTGTGTGTCTGTCTATGAGGCTGCAGTGCGTTAATAAATGTCCCCACACGATGTACATTTGACAGTGATTCATAGCAGGGAAGCTAACATCAGCCTACGGTGACAGCCAAAATATCTACTAACGTTACTTACCGCCATGTGCTTCCTCAAATTTGACGTTGAGTTCATGTAAGCTTAAGCTTGTTGTTTGCCGCTGAAACTTTATGTGCAGTTAATCACGTGACCGCCTGGCTCTGTTTGATTGGTGAAACGGAGTCAAACGTCACCAGTGAGTGTATTTAATAGGTGAAACGCAGGCATGCGATAGATCCTACTTTTATGGTCTGTATGACAAACCAAAACAAAGAAAGCGTGCATTAACAGATGGATAAAAATCAGTAGCGAGTAGCGAGCTGAATGTAGATAATAATTAGCGTTTCTTCTCTATGAATATACTCAAGTAAAAGTAAAAGTATGTTGCATTAAAACTACTCTTAGAAGTACAATTTATCCCAAAAGTTACTCAAGTAGATGCATACTTGCCAACTCTCCCGGGACAAATTTTCTCCCGAAAATCTCCCGAAATTCAGGCGGAGCTGGAAGCCACGCCCCCTCCAGCTCCATGCGGACCTGAGTGACGTCAGGTGCGCAACACCACGTAAATCGTTGGCCAACCAAAAAGTAACCCCAGTACGCTATAGCCAACATTCACCAGGAGATGGCAACAGACAAACATAGATCACTCTATTACATTATTCCCCTTTTAGAAATGTATAGAAGTTACTCAAAATAAATAAACAACCCAACCAAAAAATGCAGCAGCTCAATTAAAAAACTGTACTTAAGCCACATTCTTTTTTCTTTTTTTTTAGTACTGAACTCAAACCTTCATTTGTGAAAAAATAACATGCTTATTATACAAACAGTATTTGTACACCTTTAACACAGATTTTTATACTGTCTTCAGAGATTCAGTTTTTTTGGTGGTACTCGAAACCTTTCTGGGTACCTGCGAAAGGGTGTTCAGCATGGTTAGAAAAATAGTGACAGAGAATAGAACAAGGATGGACAATTCAACCCTTAACTCAACAATGAGTAGATGAGTTATGTGTGTGTATATGTGTAAATAAATGAACACTGAAATTCAAGTATTTCTTTTATTTATATATATATATATATATATATATATATATATATATATATATATATATATATATAATAACAAATATATATATAGCTAGAATTCACTGAAAGTCAAGTATTTCTTATATATATATATATATATATATATATATATATATATATATATATATATATATATATATATATATGAAATACTTGACTTGGTGAATTCTAGCTGTAAATATACTCCTCCTCTCTTAGCCCCGCCCCCAACCACGCCCCACCCCGACCACGCCCCCTACCCCCCACCTCCCGAAATCGGAGGTCTCAAGGTTGGCAAGTATGAGTAGATGTAACGGAGTAAATGTAGCGCGTTACTACCCATCTCTGGATGTACTACATGTATGAGGTGGAGTTGACTATGACACACTCAATAAACATCTTGACATCTTGAATGTTTGAATTAAGAAAAAAAAAAAAACGTCAAATTACAACCAGCAAAATATTAGCGGAACTATTCATATATTTTTGTTGTCTACTCGGACGGACAAAAAGGTGCACGTGAATGACGTCAACACGACAGGCTTCCGGTGGTTCCTAAGCGGCGAGATTGAGCTCTCGATTTATTTAGCCGAGTTTAAAACAATTGTCTATCTGATGCATATTCTATTTATATAATAATTGTTTCTATAATCCATCGAATGACAATTTTTATTTCAATGTAGCGTCAGTTGTGTAAAATACGAACGGCGATGCTAATGCTAGCATACGCTCAGCTAGTTAGCTAGCTGGCTAACCTCGCGTTTTAACTTGTAAACTCTGGCATTTTAATTCCTTTTTTTTGTTTTAGTTCTCGCTGGAGTGGTCGACATTAGCAGCGAAGCATGCCTACTGTAGTCTTGGTGGACGCGTCCCTGTCCATGACGAGGCCAGTGTGCCAGGACAGCAGCGAGGAGTTCCAGAGGAAGAACTTGGCTGTGCACGGCCTCAACATGTTGTTTGAACACATGGCCTCCAACTACCGCCTGGAGTTCACCGCCCTCATGGCCTTCTCGTCCCTCTGGGAGCTGCTGGTGCCATTCACCAGGGATTATAACGCCCTACAGGTAAAACTCCAAGCGTCTGCAAAGTCGGCAGAAGAAGAAGGCACTAAAAGAACGCTACTTCCGGTACAGGATGCCCTGAGCGGTTTAGACGACTACGACAAGACCTGCGTGGAATCTGCTCTGAATGGGGTCAACAACGTGGTGCAGCAAGAATGGGGCAGTGGTTGTCCCTGTCAGGTATAATTTTAAATGCAGCTGCCTTCAGTCTTGTATTTATGTCATGCCCCCTGTGACCTGAAGGTGGTGCTGGTGACTGACGGATCTCTCGGGATTGGCAAAGGTTCTCTGCGTCATTCCCTGCAAACCCTGAAGCACACTGGGGACGACAAGAAGTTCCCTCTGCCCTTTCCTTTTCCAGCCAAAATGTTCATCATGTGCGTTGCCAATACAGAGGAGGTAATACAACAATGTATTTTACTTGATGTTGCTTACATGGTTTTCATCACCCCTTGTTTACCTTTTTGACTAGAGATCCAATCCACTTTATTTATATAGCCCATTTAAACAACAAAAATGTTTCCAAAGTGCTGCACAGCAATATTAAAAACAACGTTCAATATTATCCTTAGCTCCACCAATGACTGAATAAAAACAAAAAATAAATGAATATAAAAATAAATATGATTAAAAACGATTCGGTGGAGGGAATACTTCGAAGACCTCCTCAATCCCACCAACACGTCTTCCTATGAGGAAGCAGTGCCTGGGGAGTCTGTGGTGGGCTCTCTTATTTCTGGGGCTGAGGTTGCTGAGGTAGTTAAAAAGCTCCTCGGTGGCAAGGCCCCGGGGGTAGATGAGATCCGCCCGGAGTTCCTTAAGGCTCTGGATGCTGTGGGGCTGTCTTGGTTGACAAGACTCTGCAGCATCGCGTGGACATCGGGGGCGGACCGGGGTGGTGGTTCCTCTCTTTAAGAAGGGGAACCGGAGGGATCACACTCCTCAGCCTTCCCGGTAAGGTCTATTCGGGTGTACTGGAGAGGAGGCTACGCCGGATAGTCGAACCTCGGATTCAGGAGGAACAGTGTGGTTTTCGTCCTGGTCGTGGAACTGTGGACCAGCTCTATACTCTGGGCAGGGTCCTCGAGGGTGCATGGGAGTTTGCCCAACCAGTCTACATGTGTTTTGTGGACTTGGAGAAGGCATTCGACCGTGTCCCTCGGGGAGTGCTCAGAGAGTATGGGGTATCGGACTTGGTCCGCATTGCCGGCAGTAAGTCGGACACGTTTCCAGTGAGGGTTGGACTCCGCCAAGGCTGCCCTTTGTCACCCATTCTGTTCATAACTTTTATGGACAGAATTTCTAGGCGCAGTCAAGGCGTTGAGGGGATCCGGTTTGGTGGCTGCAGGATTAGGTCTCTGCTTTTTGCAGATGATGTGGTCCTGATGGCTTCATCTGGCCAGGATCTTCAGCTCTCACTGGATCGGTTCGCAGCCGAGTGTGAAGCGACTGGGATGAGAATCAGCACCTCCAAGTCCGAGTCCATGGTTCTCGCCCGGAAAAGGGTGGAGTGCCATCTCCGGGTTGGGGAGGAGATCTTTCCCCAAGTGGAGGAGTTCAAGTACCTCGGAGTCTTGTTCACGAGTGAGGGAAGAGTGGATGGTGAGATCGACAGGTGGATCGGTGCGGCGTCTTCAGTAATGCGGACGCTGTATCGATCCGTTGTGGTGAAGAAGGAGCTGAGCCGGAAAGCAAAGCTCTCAATTTACCGGTCGATCTACGTTCCCATCCTCACCTATGGTCATGAGCTTTGGGTTATGACCGAAAGGACAAGATCACGCGTACAAGCGGCCGAAATGAGTTTCCTCCGCCGGGTGGAAGGGCTGTCCCTTAGAGATAGGGTGAGAAGCTCTGCCATCCGGGGGGAGCTCAAAGTAAAGCCGCTGCTTCTCCACATCGAGAGGAGCCAGATGAGGTGGTTCAGGCATCTGGTCAGGATGCCACCCGAGCGCGTCCCTAGGGAGGTGTTTAGGGCATGTCCGATCGGTAGGAGGCCGCGGGGAAGACCCAGGACACGTTGGGAAGACTATGTCTCCCGGCTGGCCTGGGAACGCCTCGGGGTCCCACAGGAAGAGCTGGACGAAGTGGCTGGGGAGAGGGACGTCTGGGCTTCCCTGCTTAGGCTGCTGCCCCCGCGACCCGACCTCAGATAAGCGGAAGAAGATGGATGGATGGATGGAGATGATGGTTATATACTACAGAAATACCTACAATTACCCTACAGTTGTTATAAAATCTAGAACATGCTTCAGTCTCTCATTAACACATACAAACAATACTTTGTGATGTGTAAGTATTTTATGTTCAAAACGTCAAATATTTTACCATTTGATGTATGGCTGTCAATAGTTTGTAACCAGTGCTGCCCTGCCTTGTGTCCTTAACAGTTAAACATGACAGGTGCTTTGGACAAATGGGAGGAGCTTCTCTGTCTGGGTGGAGGTGATGGAGAGGTCTTCACTGTAGAGGGACCACTCTGCATGCAGGGTGTGCAGGCCATGTTTGGGTAGGGTGAAGTGATTTCCACTTAAATCCTCAAGTTCTGTAAATAAATCTAATGTTCTGTTATGTGTCACCAGGAGATTGATTGACAGGGCCTACTCTCCCTTCCATGCTGTGCTGCACTGTGGGAACTTGTCCTCAGACGTTCAGGTGTTCCCACGACCCGAGCCTGTCGTGGTGGATGAGGAGGTGGAACCTTTACCTCGAACTGTCAACACAGGTATTATAGGAAAATGCATTACACCCTCGCAGTTTGTTCTACTGGTTGCCCATAGATATCTGATCCCATAATAGAAACTGTTGCCACCATAAAACCTGTATGATTGTTTCAGACCATTTTTAAACCACAGTCTTAGGTCATACAAGTGCAAAATGTCAAAACAAAATATATTTAATGACAAGAGTGATTCGTGTCACCTCCTGCATCACTTTGGCATTCCTGATTTGTCAATCAAGTGCAAAAAGAAGTTAGGCACCGACTAAAACGACAAAACACTAGCTTACCTTTCATAACAAGTCAAAATGTTGGACATCAAACATTAGACATTAGACAAACTTTAATGATCCACAAGGGAAATTGTTCCACACAGTAGCTCAGTTACAATGATGGAAAGGACAATGCAGGTATAAATAGACTAAATATAGCGATATAAAATATAACATATATATGTAATATTTACATAATATATGAGGCATACCTGCCAACTACTCCGGTTTTCCCGTAATTAGTACGGTTTTCATCAACGGTTACGGTTGCAGTGATAAAAAATACGGCTTTTCATTAATTAAAAAAAATGTGGTTTATTTAAAGTTTTATTCACGAAATCGCGTAACAACAATGACAATCGACACTGCTTCCCGTAACTTCCTATCGAGCCATTCCGAATGCCATGCGGGAGGCTATTTATAGCACCGCTGCCAAGCACGAGGCACCTGTTGCCATTGTTTCCAAACGAGCGAACGATCATGGAATCAGCCGGAGAAAAATCGCAAACGAGTCTTAAACCGAAAAGAAAACTGCAGTCATTCCGTGAAGAATATTCAAAAGCCTATCCGGGAATAATTATCCGTTCCAAAAAGGGTGAAAACTACGCGAATTGCACCTTGTGCAGACAAGATTTTTCGATCGGACACGGAGGAATTAGCGATGTAAAAGACCACGCTGGGACAAAAAAACACAAGTCTAATGCCGTTGCTAGCGATACAAGTGGAAAACTTTCAACGTTTTTCGGATTTTAGCCACAAAAAGGTAATGACACCAATGTTATCTATTGGAATTGTTTAGTACTGTTATACTGTTAAAAGTGTTTATACTATTTATGCTTTCAAGTCCAAGTTGAAGAAATCTTGTTAAATGTTGACAGAATAACTACCAAAATACAGAAGTATGTCCTTAATATTTTTGCAGTGCTATTTCTGTTGAAAAGTTCAAATGATTACATTAGAGATGTGATGTGCCACTTTTCAAGTGTCTGATGGCTTAAATTAATTTTCATGAATTTTTCATATTTTGAATTCTTTTGAAAGGCTTACAAAAAAACTACATTTGAATTGTAATTCCATGCTATTGACAGGACTATTAATTTTAATGAAGTTAGCTTACCATGTTTACAGTAAGATAATTGTGATAGAAATGTGAATTTTAGGCACAGAATATTTTTTACAATTGAACAAGGCAGTAGATTATACAAGCTTGGACAGAAAGTTAATGACACCAAATTTTTTTTTAATGGAATTGTTTAGTACTGTTTTACCATTTGTTTACTGTAAAAAGTGTTTATACTTTCAATTAACAAATTGAAGTCTTGTGAAAGGTTGACAGGATAACTGGCATTAACTGTCAAAATAATTTCAAACTATTGAAGTTAGTTTACAGAATAAACATGTCAATCAACCCATATGATTTTTGCTGTAATATTTTTGTTTTGAAAAGTCACTGTGACTGATAGAAAAGTGATGGTTTTAGCAACATTTTAACCTGTCTGAATGCTAATAATCATTTTGCGTCGGGGGGCTAAGACCCCCCACCAGGACTTTGTCCTGGACCTACCGGGGCCTGCGGCCCCTGGACCCTGGCTACTAGGTTTTTCTGATTTCAAAAGTTGGCAGGTATGTATGAGGTAGCGACTTGTCCAGGGTGTACACCGCCTTCCGTCCGAATGCAGCTGAGATAGGCTCCAGCACCCCCCGCGACCCCAAAAGGGACACGCAGCAGAAAATGGATGGATGGATGTACAGTATATTATATATACTGATATATTATATTATGTCTATATCATATACTGTATACAATATATCGTATTTTTCGGATTATAAATCACAGTTTTTTTCATAGTTTGGCCGGGGGTGCGATTTATATTCTGGAGTGACTTATGTGTGAAATTATGAACACATTAGCGTAAAATATCAAATAATATTATTTATCTCATTCACGTAAGAGACTAGACGTATATGAGTAAGAGACTAGGCCAGGGGTCGGCAACCTTCAGCATACAAAGAGCCATTGGAGCCCATTTCCCCCCAAATAAAACCCACCTAGAGCCGCAAACTCTGTTCGATTCCTAATATGACGATAACACCACTTATAGTTTCCTTACACTTGTGCTATAGGACTTATGAACACTTGACAAAAACGACTCGCATTTTATTTCTGAGCATAATGAAGCAAATCACCAAATAATTTTGAACATTAGAAAAAAAAATACACTGTTCCTTCCCTTATTAATGAATTAAAAAAAAAAAAAAATCAGACCCCAAAAGGGACAAGCGGTAGAGAATGGATAGATGGAACTCATTCCATTTTTCTCAAGGCTACTATTACAGCATATTCATCTGACTAAAGATGGAAAACAACAACCTCGTCATCAATGAAAGCAAATTAATAACAATTTAAGTAAATACAATGTTTCTCTTTTCTGATCCGTCCATTGCTAGAGGTTGACCGCTAAAAACAATACAATACAAAAGAGATGTCACATTAGGGCTGTGACCTACACTTCCTTTGACAATACATTAAAATGTGTTTTATTTTCATATGACAAGATCCCAGAACTCTCCAAAATAACAACTGTTAAATTGAAATAAACTAACTAAATAAAATGAAGTATATTAAATCAAGTAACCATTATTTGTTGACATTCGGTTTCAAAGCCAAAGGGAGCCACGGCGAAGGCATGAAAGAGCCGCATGCGGCTCCGGAGCCGCGCGGTTGCAGACCCCTGGACTAGGCGTATATCAGCAATCGTCACACACACACACACACATCAACCAATACAAATTTGGCGGGGGCGGGTCATGGTGGAAGTGCATTGTGAAAAAAAAGATGCTACCTGCAACTACCGTACTTCCGTACCTATTAAAATGGATAATTTCAACATTGGCGGTAACTTATAAAAACTGAGAAGGGCTGAACAAAAATGGCACCGAAAAGGAAATCATATACTGCAGATTACAAGCTGGACGTAGTGAAATATGCAGCCGAAAACAGCAATCGTACACTTATTCAGCCTGTTGTTCACTATTCTTTATTTATTTTAATTTGCCTTTCAATTGTCTATTCTTGGTGTTGGCTTTTATCAAATATATTTCCTCCAAAAATGCAACTTATACAGGTAAAAGCCAGTAAATTAGAATATTTTGAAAAACTTGATTTATTTCAGTAATTGCATTCAAAAGGTGTAACTTGTACATTATATTTATTCATTGCACACAGACTGATGCATTCAAATGTTTATTTCATTTAATTTTGATGATTTGAAGTGGCAACAAATGAAAATCCAAAATTCCGTGTGTCACTAAATTAGAATATTACTTAAGGCTAATACAAAAAAGGGATTTTTAGAAATGTTGGCCAACTGAAAAGTATGAAAATGAAAAATATGAGCATGTACAATACTCAATACTTGGTTGGAGCTCCTTTTGCCTCAATTACTGCGTTAATGCGGCGTGGCATGGAGTCGATGAGTTTCTGGCACTGCTCAGGTGTTATGAGAGCCCAGGTTGCTCTGATAGTGGCCTTCAACTCTTCTGCGTTTTTGGGTCTGGCATTCTGCATCTTCCTTTTCACAATACCCCACAGATTTTCTATGGGGCTAAGGTCAGGGGAGTTGGCGGGCCAATTTAGAACAGAAATACCATGGTCCGTAAACCAGGCACGGGTAGATTTTGCGCTGTGTGCAGGCGCCAAGTCCTGTTGGAACTTGAAATCTCCATCTCCATAGAGCAGGTCAGCAGCAGGAAGCATGAAGTGCTCTAAAACTTGCTGGTAGACGGCTGCGTTGACCCTGGATCTCAGGAAACAGAGTGGACCGACACCAGCAGATGACATGGCACCCCAAACCGTCACCCAACCATGCAAATTTTGCATTTCCTTTGGAAATCGAGGTCCCAGAGTCTGGAGGAAGACAGGAGAGGCACAGGATCCACGTTGCCTGAAGTCTAGTGTAAAGTTTCCACCATCAGTGATGGTTTGGGGTGCCATGTCATCTGCTGGTGTCGGTCCACTCTGTTTCCTGAGATCCAGGGTCAACGCAGCCGTCTACCAGCAAGTTTTAGAGCACTTCATGCTTCCTGCTGCTGACCTGCTCTATGGAGATGGAGATTTCAAGTTCCAACAGGACTTGGCGCCTGCACACAGCGCAAAATCTACCTGTGCCTGGTTTACGGACCATGGTATTTCTGTTCTAAATTGGCCCGCCAACTCCCCTGACCTTAGCCCCATAGAAAATCTGTGGGGTATTGTGAAAAGGAAGATGCAGAATGCCAGACCCAAAAACGCAGAAGAGTTGAAGGCCACTATCAGAGCAACCTGGGCTCTCATAACACCTGAGCAGTGCCAGAAACTCATCGACTCCATGCCACGCCGCATTAACGCAGTAATTGAGGCAAAAGGAGCTCCAACCAAGTATTGAGTATTGTACATGCTCATATTTTTCATTTTCATACTTTTCAGTTGGCCAACATTTCTAAAAATCCCTTTTTTGTATTAGCCTTAAGTAATATTCTAATTTTGTGACACACGGAATTTTGGATTTTCATTTGTTGCCACTTCAAATCATCAAAATTAAATGAAATAAACATTTGAATGCATCAGTCTGTGTGCAATGAATAAATATAATGTACAAGTTACACCTTTTGAATGCAATTACTGAAATAAATCAAGTTTTTCAAAATATTCTAATTTACTGGCTTTTACCTGTATGTTTTTTTCCTTCTTTATTATGCATTTTCGGCCGGTGCGACTTATACTCCGGAATGATTTATAATCCGAAAAATACGGTATAACAATGACCATGTAGAATATTACAGTATATGTGACAGCTGCAACATAAAAAAGAGAGTAAATCCAGCACAAAATAGAAAATATACATTATAAACAAAGAGAGGTAGCTAACATGTCAGGTGTCAGGTAATAGACAGATATCATCTATTGCTGTATGGCGAGTGATTATACAGCTGGATGGAGTGTGGAATGAAGGAGTTCTTGAATGGAACAGTGTGGGAAGGAAGCTGAAGGAGCCTGTTGGAGTATGAACTGCGCTGTCCCTCAATTGTCTGGTGGAGTGGGTGGGCAGGATTGTCCATGATGGCCAGCAGTTTGTCCAGTGTCCTCCTGTCCCTCACTGACACAAACGCCTCCAACTGCGTGCCAGTAGTTTGGCCAGCAGTTGGAGGCGTTTGTGGAGTCATACTAAGTCCATAACTGGTCATGAATGAGTGTTACAAAAAAGCCAACGACATGCACTAAACTGAAGTCTCATTCAATATACTGGTATATCAGAATGCATCATATCTTTAACATAAGATGTTCTCTTTAACACACCCAGAACATGAGTAAACAGAGAGTAGATGATCTTGTCCTTACAAAAAGGCCAATTATAAATGATCTAATATTCATCTACTGACAAGTAGAACAAGTGTGTCATGGATTTCAAACACATAGACCAAAAAGTATCCAGTGTGATCATCTGGAGACTGCAGGAAGATGGTGCAAGATTGCAATTATTTAAAAAAAATTTTTAATTTTTTTTAATGACTCATGTTGACCTCCAATACGTGTGTTCTTTTGGTTTCAGATCTAGAAATCATGGGCTTCATTGAGATTGCTGACATCTCCAGTCCACCTGTCATATCCAGACACTTGGTCCTGCCTATTGCTGTCAATAAAGGTGGGTGTTTGTGTACATGTGCACTAAATATTACAATCCAGTACTTTGAATGAAAAGACAAAGATTATTAGTCACAATATCACGTCTCCTTGCGAAATGGAACATGTTCCAGTTAAAACTGTGGTGGACTCGCTAGTGGAAGATAAGGATGGAAATGTAATGAAGATAAAGATGGTAATGGTAATTCATACGTGATTGCAGTACAAATGCAGGGCTGCTTTCATACTAATAAAATGTTTATTGTTACTACTCTACCTGCAACTTTACTTTCTTACATGTAAGCTCTTAGATCAGGGGTGGGCAATTCATTTTTACCGGGGGCCGCATGAGCAACCCGAGCACTGCTGGAGGGCCACACCGACAGTATTTCAATTAAATTTTGCTCAAATTATTTTTGATATACCGTAAGATAATAATAAAAATAATAATACTTTCATTTAACCTAACTTAACTTTATACAAAAGCAGATTGCTTTTGATAGTTTTATTTTTAACACAACACTTCCTGATGTATAATACAATGCAAAAATGTCAATTTCTGTCACTTTATCCTGCATCCTCTTTAAAAGTCCAACATTTTTCCCCGTCAGATTTGGACAACCGTCTGTTGTTACACCTGCCAGCTTGTCCCAGTTCAGTCCTAACATGTCCAAACACGCATTTACCTATGTGAACAAGTCATTACCTGTGGTTGTCTCTTTAATTGACTGCATGGCTGCCAGCTACTCCGTGATTTGAAAGTCTGCAGTTATCCCACGTAAGAAGATGAGCAGCTGGGCGGTGTCACGTACATCGCAGCTCTCATCCAAAGCCAGCAAAAAACAGTCAAAGTCGGCCGTTCTGTTCTTCAGCTGAAGCTCCAAGTTTCCAGCGATGGTCTCAACCCGCCTCGTTAAAGTGCGTCGGGAGAGTGACACGTTGTCAAATGTGCCCCTCTTCTCCGGGCATGTCAGCGCAACAGAGTCCAATAAGCACTCCTTAATAAACTCTCCGTCAGAAAACGCCTTACTTTTTCTGGCGGTTTTGTGAGAAATGACAAAACTTGTCTTGACGGCTGCATATCTGGGGGTGTGAAATTTGGCAAAACTCCTTGTTGGGTTTGCAGTTTTACCATCAACGCATCAGCCTCCCTTGTGCGCGCTTCATCAGACAGATTCCGGTATTTTTCCTCGTGCTTCGTCGTGTAGTGGTGATTCGAATGATATTCTTTAAACACAGCAACCTGTGTACCACACATTAAGCACACGGCTTTACCTTTCATTTCTGTAAAGAAATACTTGGCAGTCCATGGCTTGTTGAAAACACGCCATTCGTCATCAACTTTTCTCTTTTTAGCGTCTCGGGGATAACCGTGCATCTCTTGTCACTGTGCACCTTCACTCACAGGTTACACACGGACATACGCCCATAAATAACACTTTTCAAAATAAAAGCAGCACAGTTGTATTGCATGCATGACATAGATGTTTTTTTTAACTTTATTTTGTAATTTGTGATCGCCGCTGTTCACATTCACTCACAATCGCGCACAGGCATACGTCCACACGGAAGTAATACAAATAACGCTTTTCAAAACAAAAGCAGCACCGTTGTATTGCACACTCGACATAGATACTTTTTTAAATGTATTTTGTAATTTATGATTGGCCTCAGAATGCCCAGGTCTGTTTTAGATTAAAGTATCAAGTTTACTGTGGCCCAATTAGCAGATTACTAGCGTTAAACACTGATTTGTGATCTCCTCTCAGAGGTAGATGACATGGGCACAGGAGTCACAGAAGAGCTGGAGGAGGAAGTGTCTGCCAGCCAAATGGCAGGGAAAAGTCCAAATTTCTGTGTCCTCTTACATGGCAGCCTTAAAGTAGAAGGCATGGTGGCGCTTGTCCAGCTTGGGTGAGCTGAAAAACGTTTTCATTTGAGACATAAGCATGTGTGCATACAGATGTTAGGCAGTATACAAATCATGAGAAGTCTCAAAGCTGGTCTGCTTGTCTCAGGCCTGAGTGGTTCGGCATGCTGTACTCCCAAGCAGACAGCAAAAAGAAGTCCAATCTAATGATGTCAGTGTTTGAACCTGGTCCTGAACCTCTGCCTTGGCTGGGCAAGAGCTCCCATTTGGGACCAATCTCAGGTAGCACCTTGTCTGTATGACCTCATTGTTTATCTTCACTTGTGACACACCGACCTTTCGCTTAATTGTTAGTTCCTCAAGAGCAAAGGTCTTTTTTATGTGTGTGTTTACGTAAACAGGAAGTTAATCATTTACACATCTTCAATGTTGAATGATGCCTGCTTTCATCCGTGCACTTTGCCTCCTCACGCCTTCCAGAAGCGGCAGAAAATCCCTACGGAGAAGACGACAGCAAAAGTCCTTTCCCCCTGCAGCCGCCTGTCAAACGTAGCTACGCCCAGAACGTAACTGTGTGGATCAAAGCCAGTGGACTACAGGTGAAGTCTTCATGATTGTCGGCCATGCTCATTAGGGCCGTCTCCACTCTCCACACACGTGACAGGAAATAACAAAAAGAAATCGAAGTCAAGACAATTTGACTTATTTAGCACCAATTCACGACACAAGTTATCGCAAGTCATTTTACGCATGGAGCAGGTCTAGAACCACGCTCCTCATACTTAAAACACAAACAGAAGCCCACTTGAGCAAGCACATGGCGGCAGAGATAAATAATTATTATTATTAGCCTTTATTTAACCAGGTAAAATCCCATTGAGATCAAAGATCTCCTTTCCAAGGGAGACCTGGCCAAGAGGGCAGCAGCAAGGTTACATTAAAAACAGTAAACAAATACATTAAACATTACATTTACAACATTAAAACTTGCTCACATGACACATGTGCATACAGACAAGGTAGACTGCAGTCCCTTCACAGAAGCTTTAAACTCATTCAACGTAACTAGGGTTTGAAGTTTAATGTTCGATTGTAGGTTATTCCAAGCCTTCGGTGCTGAAAACCTAAATGCTTTCTTGCCCAGTTCAGTTCTTACTTTGGGGACGACAAATTGCAGAACATTCATTGAACGAAGATTGTGACTTCCTTGTTTCTTTGTTAAAAGACAAGACAGATAAGATGGAGTGATACCCAGAATGGTTTTGTAGATGAAAACATACCAATGATTGAGGCGTCGAGCACATAAAGATGTCCAGTTAACCAAAATACTCCTTCTACAAAATAAACCTCAAATAGGCTCTCTATGCTGCTAATTGCTACCTGACAACTAGCGCACTAATCGTTAACTGACCACTAGTGCGCTAATCGCAAGCTTAGCTGACAACGATCCACTCTTCCCTCACTCCTGAACAAGACTCCTAGGTACTTGAACTCCTCCACTTGGGGCAGGGTCTCCTCCCCAACCCAGAGATGGCACTCCACCCTTTTCCGGACGAGAACCATGGACTCGGACTTGGAGGTGCTGATTCTCATCCCAGTCGCTTCACACTCGGCTTCGAACCGATCCAGCGAGAGCTGAAGATCCTGGCCAGATGAAGCCATCAGGACCACATCATCTGCAAAAAGCAGAGACCTAATCCTGCAGCCACCAAACCAGATCCCCTCAACGCCCTGACTGCGCCTAGAAATTCTGTCCATAAAAGTTATGAACAGAATGGGTGACAAAGGGCAGCCTTGGCGGAGTCCAACCCTCACTGGAAACGTGTCCGACCTACTGCCGGCAATGCGGCCCAAGCTCTGACACTGATCATACAGGGAGCGGACCGCCACAATCAGACAGTCCGATACTCCATGGGTGTCAAACTCTGGCCCGCCGTGTAATTGAACTTGGCCCGCGAGGTGATATCAAATTAACACTAGAGCTGGCCTGCCGATTATATACAGCGGCAGTGCCGTGGTAACACCGCATTCACCGTGAATTCTCATACTTGCCAAACCTCCCGGGAGACTCCCAAATTTCAGTGCCCCTCCCGAGAATTGTAATGTCCCCTTTTCGTCCAGTCCGAGTGCCGGCCCATTACATAAGATGTGCGGCTTTGGCACGCACACAGAAGTGAATGCAACACATACCGTATTTTCCGCATCATAAGGCGCCCTGGGTTAAAAGCCGCGCCTTCAATGAACGGCATATTTCAAAACTTTGTCCACCAATAAGCCGCCCCGTGTTGTAAGCCGCATCTAACTGCGCTAAAGGAATGTCAAAAAAACAGTCAAATAGGTCAGTCAAACTTTAATAATATATTAAAAACCAGCGTTCTAACAACTCTGTTCACTCCCAAAATGTACGCAAATGTGCAATCACAAACATACGTATATCAACATGGACAGAGCTGCGTGAAAAAAGCCACCCGGCCTCTTCGCGTAAACTTAAACTTACCTTAACCACTCGCTCATCTTTTCTTCATCCATCCCTTCGAGTTAGCTTTTATGATGACGCCGGCTGGAAAGGTCTCTTTTGGCAAGGTCTTCCTTTTGAATATCACCATGGGTGGAAGTTAGCATGGCAAGCTAGAACCACAGTGAAGGATGACTTCTCATTCCCTGTGGTGCGAATATTCACCGTACGTGCTCCCGTTCCACAGTGCGGTTCACAGGAATATCAGTTGCTGTGAAATACGGTAGTAATCCGTGTGCGGATGGAGAGATTGCGTCTTTTCATGAACCGGGTCCTTGTCGCTTAGTAGGAGCCATTTTGTGGTCTTTACAGATGTAAACAGGAAATGAAACGTACGGTGATATCCGCGCGTTTTTTCTTCTTCTTCCGGGGGCGGGTGGTTGCTTACAGTAGAAGAAGAAGCGCTTCCTGTTCTATGGGGGCGGGTGCTTACCTTGGCGGTTGCTTGCGTAGAAGAAGAAGCGCTTCCTGTTCTACCGGGAAAAAAGATGGCGGCTGTTTACCTAAGTTGCGAGATCGAAACTTTATGAAAATGAATCTTAATATTTATCCATATATAAAGCGCACCGGGTTAAAAGGCGCACTGTCAGCTTTTGAGTAAATTTGTGGTTTTTAGGTGCGGCTAATGGTGCGGAAAATACGGTACTTGATCTTCAGCGATACAGGTTACACGGAGGGTGCCAGTATAAAAAAACTTTAACATTGTTAGAAATATGCGCCACATTGTGAACCCACACCGAACAAGAATGACAAACACATTTCGGGAGAACATCCGCACCGTACCACAACATAAACACAACAGAACAAATTCCCAGAACCCTTTGCAGCACTAACTCTTCCGGGACGCTACAAGGTGCGTGTGTGTGTGGGGGTGGGGGAATTTGGTGGTAGTGGGGGGGTGTATATATTGTAGCGTCCCGAAAGAGTTAGTGGATTCACAGTGTGGCGTATATTTCTAACAATGTTAAAGTTGCTTATACGGCCACTCTCAGTGTAACGTGTATCGCTGTTGATGAAGTATGCGTTGCATTTACGTGTGTGTGCGTACAGGAGCCGCTCATATCTTGTGACTGGGCGGGCACGTTGTTAGAAGGGATGAAAAGCGGACGTGACGTCAGCTCGTAGACAATAAAAGCAGTGCTTGTAAGGCACGCACGCCCCCAAGACTGTGGAATAGGAGAAATAATGACTGATGAACACCTTCGTCCGATAATGAGGGATGCCTGAGCCTCGACATTAATGAACTAGCATCCAAGAAAAGATGGCAGGTATCTGGCTTGGGCACATCAGATTAGATCAGTGTGTTGCAAACTGAGCAGTTTAAAGTCCTGAATGGTTGGTTTATTCATTATTTTATTTTCAAATTTATTAGCCTGTGGAAAAAGTTAATGTTGATATTTACCTCAGAAGGCTGCAAATAGAAAAGAGGCATTACATTTTTATTTAAATTGTATTTGATATGCCATTGATATTTTTTTATTATTATTATTATTATTTGAAACTCTATTTTGCTACTATAAAGTTATATAAGCCTTGCTTGTTCAATATTTAATGCAAAACTTGTTTGGGTCCCTATTAAAAGGTTCATTTGTTCAACCGTGGCCCACGGCTTTGTTCACTTTTACATTTTGTCCCACTCTGTATTTGAGTTTGACACCCCTGCCATACTCTCTAAGCACTCCCCACAGGACTTCCCGGGTACACGGTCGAATGCCTTCTCCGAGTCCACAAAGCACATGTAGACTGGTTGGGCAAACTCCCATGCACCCTCAAGACCCTGCCGAGAGTATAGAGCTGGTCCACAGTTCCACGACCAGGACGAAAACCACACTGTTCCTCCTGAATCCGAGGTTCGACTATCCGGCGTAGCCTCCTCTCCAGTACACCCGAAAAGACCTTACCGAAAAGGCTGAGGAGTGTGATCCACGATAGTTGGAACACACCCTCCGGTTCCCCTTCTTAAAGAGAGGAACCACCACCCCGATCTGCCAATCCAGAGGTACCGCCTCCGATGTCCACGCGATGTTACAGAGTCTTGTCAACCAAGACAGCCCCACAGCATCCAGAGCCTTAAGGAACTCCAGGTGGATCTCATCCACCCACCGAGGAGCTTTTTAACTACCTCGGCAACCTCAGCCCCAGAAATAGAAGAGCCCACCACAGATTCCCAAGGCACTGCTTCCTCATAGGAAGACGTGTTGGTGGGATTGAGGAGGTCTTCAAAGTATTCCCTCCACCGATCCACAACATCCGCAGTCGAGGTCAGCAGAACACCATCCTCACCATACACGGTGTTGACAGTGCACTGTTTCCCCTTCCTGAGGCGGCGGATGGTGGTCCAGAATCGCTTCGAAGCCATCCGGAAGTCGTTTTCCATGGCTTCCCCGAACTCCTCCCATGTCCGAGTTTTTGCCTCCGCGACCGCTGAAGCCGCACACCGCTTGGCCTGTCGGTACCTGTCCGCTGCCTTCGGAGTCCTATGAGCCAAAAGAACCAGATAGGACTCCTTCTTCAGCTTGACGGCATCCCTCAGCGGGTTCTAGGATTACCACCACTATAGGCACCAACCACCTTGCGACCACAGCTCCAATCAGCCGCCTCGACAATAGAGGTGCGGAACATGGTCCACTCGGACTCAATGTCCAGCACCTCCCTTGTGACATGTTCAAAGTTCTTCCGGAGGTGGGAATTGAAACTCTCTGACAGGAGACTCTAGCAAACGTTCCCAGCAGACCCTCACAATGCGTTTGGGATGCCAAACCTGAAAATAATACTGATATGTTTGATCAAATTATATGTTAATTTGAATGCACTACCTTACAGGAACATTTTTAATTGCCTCGGTCACCAAAATGCCTGCTCATGTGTGGTTCAGTTCATTTCCTTCACTAGTAACCTGCTCTGTGTGTAAAGCACCTTGAGATAAAGTTGCAAAACTGGCACTACATCAATAAAAATACTTGCCTACTTAGGGAATTCTTCATTCCATAAGCACCCTTAAGAGATTCCCCTAAAATGCCAATTGAGTTTGTTAACTATAGTTTATGAAAAGATCTGTTGTGTAGGACTAGATTTTACAATCCCCTAATGCATACTTGAGACACCTATGCGACTTTGTGGGATGGTCAAGTGAGTGAAGGCATCCTCTGGGTTATCAAGTGGGCGCCCCCCTTCCTCAGTGTTTCGCTGATAGGCCCACGACACCTCCAGAGGGTTCAGCAGTGAGTCCCAGCGTCCCAGGATCACTCCCTAGATGCCATCACTCACTTGAAAGCCCAGGTGGAGTCCCTTCGCTTGACCCACAGCCACTGACTCCCCTTTTCAGCGGCTTTTGAGAGGTCTTTGACTGCCTGCCGGTGGGCCTTCCCTCGCACTCCCATTTCCCTGAGGAGCCTGGATGTTGAGGTGGCCACGAACCCTCTGCAGCCTACTTCCACTGGGCGTACCCTCGCTTTCCAGCCTTGTTGTTGCGCATCGGCTGCAAGCTCAGTGTACCTCAACTTCTTGCGCTCGTAGGCCTGCTCCATTGCACTCTCCCAGGGCACCGTGAGCTCTATGATGTACACGAGCCTGAGCGAAGCTGACCACAGAACAAGATCTGGCCGCAGGTTGGTGGACGCAATCTCAACTGGGAAGCAGAGTCTCTGGCCCAGGTCTGCCAGCAGTTTCCAGTCCCGTGCCCCGCCTAACTGTCCAGTGTCTGGTCTTGTGTGGGTGAGGTTGGCTTGACCCTCGCTCTCCCGGACAAATGTTGTTGCTTGCCAACGGGATGACGGGGGAGGAAGGGCATTGACACTTGTCCGTCGACTTTCCAGCACTGCTGCAAGACACTTTAGCACAATACTAAGGTCGCGTTAATTGTTGACCTACAACTAAGAATATTTTAAGGTTGTTTTCAATTCATTTCAGACGGATGTGCAGAAGATTTTGAGGAACGCTAGAAAATTGCCTGATAAAACTCAGACCTTCTATAAGGTAAATTGTGCTGCTCAACACTTGTGTTTTTTCTCTTTTGTTTACATCTTATTTCTGCATTTTATTCCAATTTACCAGGAGCTGAATCGCCTACGGAAGGCTGCCTTGGCATTCGGGTTTTGGGATCTCCTGAAGAGAGTGGCCGAGCTGCTGGAGAGAGAGTGCACGATGCTTCCCGACTCGGCCCACCCAGACGCAGCTTTCCAGCTGTCCCACGCCGCCCAGCAGCTCAAACTGGCCAGCACAGGTGACTCTCAGTACGCCGCTTTTGACCACAACATTGTTCCCATGCACACCGACTTCTCAAGCTGAGCCACGCCTGACTTTGTTACAAATGCACTGAAATAAGAATGCTGCTTTGGACCAGTAGTGACGGCGCCTTGTGTGGTGCTGTCTGAACATCTGGAAGCAAAAATAACCTTTTTTTGTGGAACAACTATGCTTATCTTGCAAAATATACATGTTTTTATACTTTCTAGTAGTAAAGATTGTGTCGAATCACTGCCTCAATTAAAAGAATGACAAAAAAATACTAGAAAAGTACTGTAAGAGGTATTCATTTAGCAATGTTTATTATTGTGGTTACACTTTGCAATGGTGTAAAAATACCTTGTTCTACACCCCAAAATACAATGATGAAATTATTTAATTACTTTTGACAGTGTCACAGAAATCAAGCTTTTGTGGTGGGGCTTATCAGATGATGTGTACCTAATAGAGATGCGCGGTTTGCACAACCGCGGAGTCCGCGGATCGGGCGGATGAAATTTAAAAAAATTAGATTTTATCCGCGGGTCGGGTGGTTGAAATAGAAAAAAATTAGATTTTAAATAGATTCAGGCGGGTGGCAGTTAAACCAATTGGGAAATATATATACATAGTTAAATGTTGTTACCCACGTACGAAAAACGAGCAGGCATCCGCTACATATGCCACAACAGAAAAAAAAAAAGAAAAAGAGATGGACACGAGGCCCCTTCCCCCGAGAGGGCCCCACCGGGAGCCGTAGCTGATCACCACCGCGCCCACCGCACCGACACCCCGCCTCGTCCGCCTTTGCCGCGGCCGGCGTCACGCGCAGCAGGTAAGCAGCTTACCTGCCCGCCACCCCTGTGGCCGGGGGCTCGTAACAGGGGTCACTCCGCGCGCTCCGCCCGCGCAGCTTACCTGCCCGCCACCCCTGTTGCCGGGGGCGCGTAACAGGGGTCACTCCGCGCGCAGTGCGCTCACGAAAGGGGTGGGGCTCACCCTGGTTGATATAGACAGCAGCTAGGACGGTGGCCATGGAAGTTGGAACCCGCTAAGGAGTGTGTAACAACCCACCTACCGAATCAACTAGCCCTGAAAATGGATGGCGCTGGAGCGTCGGGCCCATACCCGGCCGTCGCCGGCAGCGAGACGCGCTTGGAGGTGCGCTCAGCGCGGCTCCCATATGATTGCGCACTTGTGTGCGTCTGGGTCATGACAGCGTGGCACGCGAATGTGTGTGCTGCATTGGATCAGTCTCCTTTCTTTAACAGGCAAAAGCTTTATAACCTCACTAATGCCTTGCATCGTCTATATTAGATATATAACAACGGGCGGGTGCGGGCGGGTGCGGTTCTGATCAAATGTTAGATCGGGTGGATTGCGGATGGTTGACGACTTTCTGATGCGGTTGCGGATGAAATAATTGCCTATCCGCGCATCTCTAGTACCTAAATAAGTGGCTGGTAAGTGTCTTTATCACAAGTCAAGGTAAGAAAGCATTGGTCATCTAGTGTTCACCCTGAGTGCTGTAGAGTGATTCATTCTCAAAAGATGATATTCAAAAATACTGTAAACCAATCAAAGGAGCACTAATACAGTAACACAGCTTCAAATCAAAATGGCCAAGCCTTCCACTATCATTAACAAAATGGGAAGAGGGGTGTAGTAAATGTTCTTAAAGAGTGGTCCCAGTAAACCATCAAGCGGAACCAATTAGCAGCAGGAAAAAAAGAAGACATCAATACTTAATAGTGCTCAGAAGATTAGAACTTTGAAAACAGGCAGTGACAGTGCATCAATGTGCCTTCCTCTTCTTGGTGCGGAAACGCTTCTTCCTTTGCTTGTAGAGATGACGAAAGTTGATGACAAGTCCTGAAAGAATGGCAGGATGTGATTTTTTTTTTTTAACTTTTGTTAAATGGGAAGACTTACCCAGAAACATGAGAATGATGTATACACGCAGGACGTAGGAGAAGCTCAGAGAGAGGCCGATGGTTTTGGGCAGAGGAATGCTGAACAGTCGGGTCTCGTCAAAGATGGGAATGGACTGAATCACGGCAACAGCTACATGAGTGACAGGAGTGTTTGTTCTTTGTCTTGGCAGGTTAGATAATCAACTTTCAGACAAGTAAACATACCCTCAGCTATGACCCCCAGAGGGTAGAGCGGTATCCACAATGAGTATCGCAGCCATGTGAGGATCTTCCACTCTGTGTTGAAACATCCCAACATGTAGAATGGATACCTGCATCAAAACCATAGCACTTACATGAACTAAATACATTTGCAAAAATCTCTATAAAAAAAAATCATTGTACCGTATTTTCCGCACCATAAGGCGCCCTGGGTTATAAGCCGCGCCTTCAATGAACGGCATATTTCAAAACTTTGTCCACCTATAAGCCGCCCCGTGTTATAAACCGCATCTAACTGCGCTAAAGGGAATGTCAAAAAAACAGTCAGATAGGTCAGTCAAACTTTAATAATATATTAAAAACCAGCGTGATGTGGGCGCGCATGGAGTCGTATATCAACATGGACGGAGCTGCGTGAAAAAAGCCACCCGGCCTCTTCGCGTAAACTTCCCTTAACCACTCGCTCACCTTTTCTTCATCCATCCATCCCTTCGAGTTAGCTTTTATGATGATGCCGGCTGGAAAGGTCTCTTTTGGCAAGGTCTTCCTTTTGAATATCACCATGGGTGGAAGTTTCTGGCCATTAGCATGGCAAGCTAGAACCACAGTGAAGGATGACTTCTCATTCCCTGTGGTGCGAATATTCACCGTACGTGCTCCCGTTGTATCCACAGTGCGGTTCACAGGAATATCAAAAGTCAGTGGAACCTCGTCCATGTTGATAATGTTCTCCGGCCGGATCTTTTTTTCAGCTATCTTGTTTTTACAATATGCACGGAAAGTAGCCAGCTTTTCTTGAAAGTCTTTAGGCAGTTGCTGTGAAATAGTAGTCCGTGTGCGGATGGAGAGATTGCGTCTTTTCATGAACCGGAAACCTGTCGCTTAGTAGGAGCCATTTTGTGGTCTTTACAGATGTAAACACACAAAGGAAATGAAACGTAATATCCGCGCGCTTCTTCTTCTTCTTCTACGGGGGGCGGGTGGTTGCTTACAGTAGAAGAAGAAGCGCTTCCTGTTCTATGGGGGCGGGTGCTTACCTTGGCGGTTGCTTGCGTAGAAGAAGAAGCACTTCCTCTTCTACGGGGAAAAAAGATGGCGGCTGTTTACCGTAGTTGCGAGACCTAAACTTTATGAAAATGAATCTTAATATTAATCCATATATAAAGCGCACCGGGTTATAAGCCGTACTGTCAGCTTTTGAGTAAATTTGTGGTTTTTAGGTGCGGCTAATAGTGCGGAAAATACGGTATGTAGAATTTTAAGGACAAAAATGAATGTATTCAGTTTTTTTAATAAGGCCGCAGCATAACAAAATGTGGAAAAAGTGGAGCGCTATAAATACTTTTCGCATGCACTGTGTGTGATATGTTAGAAGCAGAACAAAAAATATCTATTGGGCGATTAGAAAAATGCGATTGGTTGTCATGTGCCTTAAAAGAAAGGATGGTCACTACAGTGGACGTATGTCATTGATTTCAAAGTACCGGTATTGTATTTTGTAAGTCATGCATTGATCATATTTACACTAATGCTGGTCAACTTTGCTCCAAGACTACATCTCTTCCACTTGTCTTTAGTGATCATACCTGGGATATTATTTATTCAGAAAAACAGACCAATAATGCTCTATATGTATTTGTAGCTAAAGAAAGTAGCCGATAAACAAGCACACTTAAAGAAAGCGTTGGTTAAAAAGACCACGGCACTTTGGCTCAATGAACAAGTAAAAAGGTGTATAATCAAAGCAAGCTGCTGTAAAACCAGCTGATACAAGCATGTGGGGAAATACCGTAAACTCAGAAGTATGGTGACAAAATTGAAACAATCACAGGAAAAAAACATAATTCAAATCAAATCTACAATGCGAAGAATGACGGGAAGAAACTCTGGCAGGTTTTAATAACATACACCTTCTGTACTTGGAAGAGTTAAAAATAATGAACCTGCTTTTATTGAAATTGATGGTACATTTTTAGCCAAACATGGTGAAATTGCCAACTATTTTAATATGTTTTTATGAGTAAGGTAATCTACTTGATAAATAGACAACTTAATACTAATACTAACACATTTCGGGAGAACATCCACACCGTAACACAACATAAACACAACAGAACAAATACCCAGAACCCCTTGCAGTACCGTATTTTCCGCACTATAAGGCGCACCTAAAAACCACAAATTTTCTCAAAAGCTGACAGTGCGCCTTATAACCCGGTGCGCTTTATATATGGATTAATATTACGATTCATTTTCATAAAGTTTCGATCTCGCAACTACGATAAACAGCCGCCATCTTTTTTCCCGGTAGAACAGGAAGCGCTTCTTCTTCTACGCAAGCAACCGCCAAGGTAAGCACCCGCCCCCATAGAACAGGAAGCGCTTCTTCTTCTACTGTAAGCAACCACCCGCCCGCGTAGAAGAAGAAGAAGCGCGCGGATATCACGTTTCATTTCCTTTGTGTGTTTACATCTGTAAAGACCAGACCACAAAATGGCTCCTACTAAGCGACACGCGTATAACGCAGAATTTAAACTTAAGGCAATAAGTCATGCCGAAGAACACGGAAATAGAGCAGCAGCAAGAGTATATAACATAAATGAATCAATGGTGCGTAGGTGGAGGAAGCAAGAAGATGACCTGCGCCAGGTAAAGAAGACAAAACAGAGTTTCCGAGGGAACAAAGCAAGATGGCTACTGTTGGAGGACAAACTCGAACAGTGGGTTGTTGAGCAGAGAGCAGCAAGCAGAAGTGTCAGCACCATCACTATTCGAATGAAGGCAACAGCGCTAGCAAGGGAACGTCATGGGAGGAATCTTTGAAGACCCGCGATGAGTGTGTGCATCTGGGTTCCTCGGATCGCCAACTCCCCCGAACTGGAGCCGCCAGATAACTTCAGAAAGTGAGCGTTATGTTTATTTTGTGTGTTGTGACATTAACGTTCGAGCAACATTATGTTGCTATTGCTCTGCACTATTTTGAATTTTACTATGTTTGTGATTGCACATTTGCGTACATTTTGGGACAGAGTTGTTAGAACGCTGGTTTTTAATATATTATTAAAGTTTGACTGACCTATCTGACTGTTTTTTTGACATTCCTTTAGCGCAGTTAGATGCGGCTTACAACACGGGGCGGCTTATAGGTGGACAAAGTTTTGAAATATGCCGTTCATTGAAGGCGCGGCTTATAACCCAGGGCGCCTTATGGTGCGGAAAATACGGTACTAACTCTTCCGGGACGCTACAATATACACCCCCCGCCTCCCCCTACCCCCACCCACCCCAACCTCCTCATAGTCTCTCTCAGGGAGAGCATGTCCCAAATTCCAAGCTGCTGTTTGGATAGATAGATAGATAGTACTTTATTGATTCCTTCAGGAAAATTTAAATTCCAGCAGCAGTGTATAGAATTGAGATCGAATTTAAAAAGTAAATAATGGGGGTATAAATGGAAACAGAATAGAAAAATATTACAATAAGAATAAAAATATAACAGTAAAATAAGAATATAACAAGAAAAACTAGGCAGTAGTGACCATGTTATGAAAAAGTATTGCACTGTTATTGTTTTGAGGCATGCTAAAAAAAAATAATGCACTTTGTGACTTCAATAATAAATATGGCAGTGCCATGTTGGCATTTTTTTCCATAACTTCCGTTGATTTATTTTGTAAAACCTTGTTACATTGTTTATTGCATCCAGCATGGCATCACAACAAAATTAGGCATAATAATGTGTTAATTCCACCACTGTATATATCGGTATCGGTTGATATCGGTATCGGTAATTAAGAGTTGGACAATAGCGGATATCGGTAAAAAAACATTATCGGACATCTCTAATGCTGTGTTATAGCGGCTGTGTGGAAACTGCATATTTAAAGTTACAGGCACTATATGGGGTCAGGATTCTATCAATTTTATATATTAATTACACTTATTGTGCGGTAGGAGGGTAAAATGGCGTAATAGTTTAATTTGGATAATTGACCATTGCTTTTCATGATAAACTAGTGTTTATATAATCAAATACAAATGAACTTCATTCTGTATACTCTTTTTGTAGTTTCCTTTTAGCCGTATGTGAGTGCTTTAATAATAATAATAATAATAATAATAATAATGGATTAGATGTATATAGAGCTTTTCTAGACACTCAAAGCATTCAAACTCATCACACCTGGTGGTGGTAAGCTACATTTGTAGCCACACCTGCCCTGGGGTAGACTGACGGACGCTTTAGATGGGGGCGGGGCTTACAGCAGCACTCGCTGTTTGCTGGGAAGATTATATGTGCTTTCATTCCAGGGCAGATGTGGCTACAAATGTAGCTTACCACCACCACCGTGAGTGAATGAATAATGGGTCCTATGTGTAACAACACGCTTGGAGTCACTAGAAAAAAACGCGACACAAATCAAGTACATTATTTTGATACAGCTCTCATAAAACTTAGATTGTCGGTGTACCTAATGCATTGTCCAGTGAGTGACAAGCAGGAGGTGTTGTGAGAGATAAACAGAATAAAAAATAAGCATGCACCTTATAGTAATGTGTTGAGTGCTACCTGAAAATTTCAATGGCGCTCCACAGATAGAAAACAAAGAAAACCACCGACTTATTCTGCATTTCTTCCAAGCTACCAAAAATGATGAAGAGGATGAAATTCCTTCCAACCACCTTTGAAAAGAGGAATAAATGTTATATTCCAGAGAGAGACCACACAATCAGACATGTGCTACCTGTATAAGAGTCGGGATAACGCCGGTCCTGACGATGCCAAAAGCAGCGTTGAGAACCTCGACGGCCGCCAGGATCTGGCAGAAGAACATGATGTCCGATATGGTGTGAAATGTGTCGTAGAAAGAATCTGGAAGTTGAGGTAAATAAGGCGTTATTATGGCGATGCCTCATGGGAAGTACAAAAGCAATCATGTGAGCCTCACCTCGGCCGAACCTGAGGAGGCGAAAGGTCATGTTGAAAAAGATCCATGAAAAGCCAAGGAACTGTACTAAGTTATACGTAAACAAAAATGCTGTTTTCAGACTGATGAACCCTGAAACAAAAAAGCAACAGTCAATATTGGGATTGGTCAAAAGAAAATGTTTCCGATTGACTTCAGTGACCTTCCTCATCATGCTGAGCATCCTTCAGCTTGTTCCTTCTCTCCTCCTTTGCAAAGTACAAGCCAATATTATCTTTCCCCACATACCACAGGTGTGTTATCCTGCAACTTTCTGCTCACATTTTTCCTGATCTCCATCTCGGCGTCCGACTCATCGAGCCAGCGGTCGAAGTCCGGAGCCAAGAAGAGCGGCTTACGTTCCTGTTTGGTCAATCTTTCCCACCAGCCTCTCTGCTGTTTCCTAACGCTGACGTTCACCTGCCGCTGAGTGGACTTGTGAGCCACCTGCACACAATCACCGTATTATTACATACCATATCAAGAAAACGTGCAAATCAAATGGCATCGTACCTCTGTCTTTACAGGTAAAAGAAACTCCAGGCTGAACTCGTACTGGTTCTGCCCCTTTGCACCGTGACCCAGGGCTGCACACACAACATATGGACTTCTAATGATCTTTCCCAAAACATGCTTTGCAACCATACAAGCATTATGGACACACACATATTTAGGTCACCTGTAAAGTGAAGCATGTTTTCATGCACATGGACATCAATGTTCTGCAGGGAGGAATAGAAGTGTGTTCCTGTTAGTCAAGTTAAGGAGTGAGTAATAACATAAGACAGCAACAAAAGCACTCATTTGGTCAGTTCATTACAAAATAAAGGGAAGATAGCGAAAAATACACAGAGAGGGAGACAAAGCAGTAAGACTGCATGCTGACAAGGTGACACAGGAAAGATTAGCCTCTAGAATGGAACCTAGGTAGGTGACATCATCTTTCCTGGTGATAACAATGTCACCCACTTTTATTGTGAAGTTATTGACTTTCTTGAGATTGATTTGGGACCCAAATAGGATGGATTCCGTTTTACCTAAGTGTATGGATAGTGCACTTAATTGTGCCTCAATTGGTACCCCAGGTATCAAACAGCATTATGTATTTATCGATGACATAACCATTGCTACTATATAGGTAGATCAACTACATGAGAATCAATGAAGAAAACATCACCTGACCTATCCCCCTGTGATCACTCTCGAGTCCATCCATCCAGCCATCCATTCCTACCGCTTGTCTCTTTCGGGTCATCCAATGGGTTTTTTTTAACCCACATGACTGTAAATCTACTATATCTACTCATGACCAACGTTCCCTCTAAGGTGCACGCCTGTGCAATTGTGCACTGCTCAAGCGTCCTCTGCGCACGGCAAATCTATGCCACGCACAAAATCAAATAAAAAAAATAAGCGCATAACAATTTTCCACAGAGAAAAGTTTTCGTCATCATTGTTCAATTATTGTAACGTCTGTCGAGACGCTTTGAGGACATGAATTCCATCCATCACTTTACTGAGCAAAACTCTTTATTGTCATCACCAAAACATTAGTAAAACAAAATGATATCTAGCAAAAGTGGTCATTTTCTGCAGTACAAACCAGACCAAAAGCAACTTTGTTATATCAACAGCAGCCGCCCGCTCTTTCTCACTTGCGCCAACACATGCACATATGGCACTTAGCCAGTGATGCGTTTACAGCCACACAAAAAGTCGGACAACTCCAACACTACACATAAAGTGTCATTACAGGTCGTTACACTATGATTTACCAATCAAATATGTGCTTATTCTAGTGTCATTTATTAGGAATCTTCATTTATAAATATTAAACATGAAATGCTGTTAATATATTAAATAAATACTAATAAAAAGGGCTTCACGGTGGAAGAGGGGTTAGTGCATCTGCCTCACAATACGAAGGTCCTGAGTAGTCTTGGGTTCAATCCCGGGCTCGGGATCTTTCTGTGTGGAGTTTGCATGTTCTCCCCGTGACTGTGTGGGTTCCCTCCGGGTACTCCGGCTTCCTCCCACCTCCAAAGACATGCACCTGGGGATAGGCCCCTCCCACCTCCAAAGACATGCACCTGGGGATAGGCCCCTCCCACCTCCAAAGACATGCACCTGGGGATAGGTTGATTGGCAACACTAAATTGGCCCTAGTGTGTGGATGTGAGTGTGAATGTTGTCTGTCTATCTGTGTTGGCCCTGCGATGAGGTGGCGACTTGTCCAGGGTGTACCCCGCCTTCCGCCCGATTGTAGCTGAGATAGGCTCCAGCGCCCCCGCGACCCCAAAGGGAATAAGCGGTAGAAAATGGATGGATAGACTAATAAAAATATATTTTTTACAAGCAGGAAGTTGCAGGAATGTACACATGATCCCCTGCTTACATCTCATTGTGCAACATGTGAATGTTTTAATAGGAACTAAATGCAATGTCTGAAAGGGGTACAAATTATTTCCAAAGCAGGACCTCCACCCAGACAAACAATACAAGTACACAGTTCATGAAAGACCAAAAGCAACTTTGTTATATCAACAGCAGCCGCTCGCTCTTTCTCACTTGCGCCAACACATGCACATATGGCACTTAGCCAGTGATGCGTTTACAGCCACACAAAAAGTCGGACAACTCCAACACCACACAAAGTGTCATTCCAGGTCGTTACACTATGATTTACCAATCAAATATGTGCTTATTCTAGTGTCATTTATTAGGAATCTTAATTTATAAATATTAATCATGAAATGCTGTTATCTCGGAATCTTGTTCACGAGTGAGGGAAGAGTGGATCGTGGGATCGACAGGCGGATCGGTGCGGCGTCTTCAGTAATGCGGACGCTGTATCGATCCGTTGTGGTGAAGAAGGAGCTGAGCCGGAAGGCAAAGCTCTCAATTTACCGGTCGATCTACGTTCCCATCCTCACATATGGTCATGAGCTTTGGGTCATGACCATATGTGAGGTCTATCTGTGTTGGCCCTGCGATGAGGTGGGGACTTGTCCAGGGTGTACCCCGCCTTCCGACCGAATGCAGCTGAGATAGGCTCTAGCGACCCCGAAAGGGACGAGCGGTAGAAAATGGATGGATGGAGATGTAAGTTGTTATTTAGTCATGTTTGGGACAGGTGTGCTGCTGGTGTAGCCACAGTGTGCACGTCTGATGTTGCTCACATGGACTCCACTCAATGCTCAGGGACTTTTTGCCTTTGCTCACACACAGGGCCGGCCCGTGGCATAGGCCGTATAGGCAAATGCTAAGGGCGCCGTCCATCAGGGGGCGCCACGCCAGTGCCACAAATGTTGGAGAGAAAGAAAAAAAAAGTTGGTATTATTTCTAAATACAAAAAAATAATCCCACGTTAATTAAAATGCAAAGTAAAGCCTATTTAATAGAAATATTATTTGTTACAACATTACGCCCCCCCCCCTCTCCCCCGCACGGTGCGCCCCCTCCCTTCCCGTATCATGACTCTTTTTGGACGTCACCACATCAAAAAATCAACACAAGATGTCAAAACGGTCAGGTGCCCAGGGAAGAAAAAAGAGAAAAGAAGAGGAGTAGAAACGAGAAAAGACAGAGTTAGCAGGTAGGTAACGTTAGCCTACATGAAATTATTTGTCTGTTACAGAATGTGATAGTAACCTGGCTTTTTAGCATTAAGCTAATGTTACATGATTCGGCAATTGCTAATCAATAAATAGCTAGTTCTGTTTTAACGTCGGGTTAATATTGTGGAGGGGGCTAAATTGTTATGGAAAATAATAATGTAACGTTAGGTAATTACAGTACTCCCACCTTACATTCCTCAGGGACATTTGTATTAGATCTTTTAAGCTGGTGTTTTTTGTTTACATTGTTATTGCCTTCTGGTTAGCTAATGTTTGCCCTGCAGGTAATAGTCACTTTTCCACCCCTTTATATATTAGGTATAGTTGTAAGTAAAAAAAAAAAAAGGTCAAAGACAAAGCTATTCGGTTTCTTGTGAGTATATACACTTCACTGCCGATGTGGGGGGGCGCCACCTAAAATCTTGCCTAGGGCGCCAGATTGGTTAGGGCCGGGCCTGCTCACACACATCAACAATTAGAGGGAACATTGGTCATGACTGCACTCCAACAATCAGTATGAAGCTGTGCATGCATGTAGTAACAGGCGCAGTACTGACAACTACAGTAAAGCAGCAATGTTGTGTTTAAAGGAGCCATTTATGCTACATGAGTTGCAGGTGTAACTTACCTGAGCGTCCGTCAGCTCCACCCGCAGGTAAACGTCTTCATGGCGTTGAGCCCAGTAAACAAGCGGCGTCAGCGTCATTGTTTTGTGCTTTCAATAGTTTTGTATCAAACTAATAATGCACCGAAATCCCCTTTCCCTCATGCTAGCCGCCTAGCAAGTTGCCAGAACATTCTACGAACGGGCGCGCGCTCGAATGCTGTCATGTGTAGAAGACGTGCGCGTGCTCGGGAGGTCACGTTTCACCATCCTCGTCTCTGATTGGCTGAACTGGGTTTGTTTACGGAAATGGGAACAGTTACCAACTGTAGGTAGCTAGAAGAAGGAGTATTGTTACTTCAGGCGGTGATAAGTAGCTAGAAGAAGGAGTATTAGGAGTGTCAACATGCAGGCGGATGAAGATGTTCCTCTCCCTCAAACTGACTTGGTGAAATCTCCCGCGACTTTCTGTGTTCTTGTTGGGGTGACGGGGAGCGTAGCTGCCCTTAAACTACCACTTTTAGTATCCGAGCTTCTTCTGCTGCCAGAGGTGAGCGTTTTAAAAGATGATTGTCTCCCTCTTAACACCTAAGCGTCTTTGTCTCCGTCCACCCATCCATTTTTCTACCGCTTATCCCTTTAGGTCTCCCAAGTTTGTAATAACGCACTTATGACCTTTTACAATGACTTCTCACATCCGGGTACTCCGGCTTCCTCCCACCTCCAAAGACATGCACCTGGGGATAGGCCCCTCCCACCTCCAAAGACATGCACCTGGGGATAGGTTGATTGGCAACACTAAATGGTCCCTAGTGTGTGAATGTGAGTGTGAATGTTGCCTGTCTATCTGTGTTGGCCCTGCGATGAGGTGCCCACTTGTCCCGCGACCCCGAATATTAGTGATGGGTTGATGAGGCGTCATGAAGCGTTTCGACACATTGCAAAACTGTATTGACACTGTGTCGATACTGTGTCACTAAATACTGACATCTGCTGGACATTAAAAATCCCTACAGGCAACCTATGGACCGACTCAACTGACACTGATTTTATGACCTAGTACAGTGGTTCTCAAATGGGGGTACGCGTACCCCTGGGGGTACTTGAAGGTATGCCAAGGGGTACGTGAGATTTTTAAAAAATATTCTAAAAATAGCAACAATTCAAAAATCCTTTATATATTTATTGAATAATACTTCAACAAAATATGAATGTAAGTTCATAAACTCAGTGAAGCACAAGCTCAGGTTCGTCACTAAAATGTCTGTCAAAAAGAAGTGTGAAAAGAAATGCAACAATGCAATATTCAGTGTTGACAGCTAGATTTTTTTGTGGACATGTTCCATAAATATTGATGTTAAAGATTTATTTTTTGTGAAGAAATGTTTAGAATTAAGTTGATGAATCCAGATGGAGCTCTAATACAATCCCCAAAGAGGGCACTTTAAGTTGATGATTACTTCTAGGTGTAGAAATCTTTATTTATAATTGAATCACTTGTTTATTTTTCAACAAGTTTTTAGTTACTTTTATATCTTTTTCTCCAAATAGTTCAAGAAAGACCACTACAAATGAGCAATATTTTGCACTTTTATACAATTTAATAAATCAGAAACTGATGACATAGTGCTGTATTTTACTTCTTTATCTTTTTTTTTTTCCAACCAAAAATGCTTTGCTCTGATTAGGGGGTACTTGAATTAAAAAAAAATTCACAGGGGGTACATTGCTGAAAAAAGGTTGAGAACCACTGACCTAGTATATACAATAATATAAGCCAAGTCATTGTATTTCATTTAGGATTATTTCATAACTTCATTTAAATAAAAATATATTTTTTGTCTTTTTTATATACAGTCAAATAATGTGAACATGTATCATAACATGGAAATCTAAGAGAACGTGTTGTGAATGAGGATGCTTGTGGACCTGGAAATTATTATTTATTTATTTTTACACATTTTTATTAAAAAAAAAACAGTTTTTCCAACGTATTCAATTTTAGACGCTTTCTCTTCTTAGTTATTATTTCTCCGGCTGTAGAAAAGAGCCGCTCACAGGGCACAGAGGAGGCGTCAGTGCGACACAGTTCGCGTATCGGTCACGTGACCAAAACAGCTCATGATCGGTCACATGACTTTCTAAAAGCGGTACGCGCACCGACACAGGGTTTAGCTCTATGAGCTCCACGCATGCGCCGATGCATCGGTGTTGCCGGACCCATCACTAGCATCCATATATATATATATATATATATATATATATATATATATATATATATATATATGTGTGTGTGTGTGTGTCTGTGTGTGAGTCTGTGAGTACATATTAACATATATATATATATATATATATATATATATATATATATATATATATATATATATATATATATATATGTATATATATATACATATATTAATATAATGTAGATATAGTTAATATAATTGGAAAGTTTGTGATAGTCTGTTTACTTCCGTTACAATCACCCTAAAGTTTTGTAATCAATCAGAAATATCAAACATCTAAAATGCGCCAAACATGGATAAGTGTAGAGAGTGATTTGCCATTTTTCCCATCATGCTTTGTTATGGATTTAAATGGGTGTAATTTAGATTTTTTTTTTTTATGGTAAATGGACATTATTTATAATGTCCACAAAGTTCAGTGAGCAGGTTGTGTTATGTGTGACCATGTCTGTTGACATTTTGTGGTTTGTTGGATTGTTTTTATGTATTTATTTGTTTTGCACCATGACTAGGTAAGGTTGTTTGCATTAGGTTCTATAAGTAAATGCTGCGCATTCATTTGTTCAGAGTATAATTAAATGTCATTGACCTAAATTACTCACATCGCTGAATGGCAACATAATAACTGCATCAAAACTGTCAGACTCTTTAACTAAGTCCAATATCCCTGTGGATAAGATTTTATTATTGAACTTAAGATTATTTATTAAACTCATGATGTCTCGCAGGCCAAATTGAAAATGTCAGCGGGCCGCACTTGTTCCACTAGCCGTAGTTTGGACACTCACTGCATCTCGTTTTAAAGTTTGTGGCTATAACTCTGCATATTTTGGCCTAAATTAAAGATTTTCAACAGTTAATAGTGGCTAAATGAATTAAAGTATCAACACTACAGTAGTATTGGCCACTAGATGAGACCAAAGCAGTCACAACACACTGGCTCAGCCTCAGTAACATTACTATATTGGATTGAATGAGTTCAAAGGTGACTAGGTAGATGCTATTACATATCTAGAGGGCTTTCATAATGTTAAAACCCATATTTAGAATGTAGTAAACATTTTGTTTTATTATGTACCTATAAAAATATTAAGAGTTATAATGAACAATTCCTACTTTGTGGAGGTTCATTTACCACAGGGTTTTACTGTACAGTACATTTGTGATGATACATTCATCTAAACCAGGGGGTCAGCAACCCAAAACGTTGAAAGAGTCGTATAGGACCAAAAATACAAAAAACAAATCTGTCTGGAGCCAAAAAAAATGAAAAGCCGTATATATGTCTTATAGTAAAGGCAACACGTGGCTTAAGTGTCTATATTAGCTATAATATCCTACTATCAAAATGACTACCGGTATGTTTCGCAGGCTGAAGTAAATCTTCGTTGACAGAAATGTTTAAATGTAATATTTATTCTACACATTTTTACAACATTAGAAACCATTAGTACATCAGAGGTTATTCAGAAGGTGAGATAACTCCTGGAAATGACTGCCTTAAAATGGCCAAAGGTATAAATGTGTGTGTCCAAGTTAAAGGAAACTGCAGGCTGTCTTCTTCTAATAGATTTATTACAATCTTTGCAAGCTGGGTAACGTTTGCTGTGGTCTGGAACAACATGGCACACACACAACTATCTGAAATGCAGCCAATATTACATACAGACATACTTGCCAACCTTGAGACCTCCGATTTCGGGAGGTGGGGGGTGGGGGCGGGGCGTGGTTAAGATATATATATATATAAGAAATACTTGACTTTCAGTGAATTCTAGCTATATATATATATATATATATATATATATATATATATATATATATATATATATATATATATATATATATATATAAATAAAATAAATACTTGAATTTCAGTGTTCATTTACAAACTACAACTCACAAACACTTTAGAGTTAGGCTCCACCATCAGAATGTGTACTTAAACTTATAAAGATCACATGGATATTATTCAGTGAGTTGATTCACCAAAACTAACCTGTTATACAGGAGGAAAAAGCACACAGGACGTTTCAATTGTTCACAGACTGGTCGCTCTCATCAGAATGACAAGACACTTCCGGTCTGCAGGTGATAGCATTCAATTGGGAAGAAACGCCCTACTGCCCCCTACTGACCAATGTGAATACTGATAAATGTGTAATGACAGCTCCAAAAACGAATTCAAACCACAAAATAAAATAAATAAATCAACACAAAAATGTGACACATTATGGGTGGGTCACATATGCATGTACAGTAGATGGCAGTATTGTCCTGTTTAAAAGTGTCACAACATTGCTGTTTACGGCAGACGAACTGCTTTACGGTAGACACTGTTGTTGTGTGTTGTCAACACGTCACTCAGGTCCGCCTGAATTTCGGGAGTTTTTCGGGAGAAAATTTGTCCCGGGAGGTTTTCGGGAGAGGCGCTGAATTTCGGGAGTCTCCCGGAAAATCCGGGAGGGTATGCATACAGATAATGTGTCATGAGACATGCAAAACTAAATTATATACAAGGAGAATAAAAGTAAAGGATATTAAATGAGCTCAAATATAGCTACAAATGAGGCATAATGATGCAATATGTACATACAGCTAGCCTAAATGGCATGTTAGCATTGAATAGCTTGCAGTCATGCACTGACCAAATATGCCTGATTAGCACTCCACACAAGTCAATAACATCAACAAAGCTCACCTTTGTGCATTCACGCACAGCATAAAACCTTTGGTGGACAAAATGAGACAGAGGAGTGGAAGACTTTACATGTAAACAAACTGTTGCGTCACAGTCCACACTACGGTGAGTTCAAGAACCGCCGAAATGAGTAGGACAAAAGGATGTTCACCAGGCCCGGCCCTAACCAATCTGGCGCCCTAGGCAAGATTTTAGGTGGCGCCCCCCCACATCGGCAGTGAAGTGTATATACTCACAAGAAACCGAATAGCTTTGTCTTTGACCTTTTTTTTACTTAAAGAAAGCAAATTAACAATCAGAATAGTTAACAAGATAAAAAAAATATGAATAAATAAATGAATGTAAAAACTAAAAAATGAATATATGAAATACAATATTTTTTACATACATATTGCTTAATTTACATTAATGATGTGCACTTTAAGAACTAGGCTTACAACTATACCTAATATATAAAGGGGTGGAAAAGTGACTATTACCTGCAGGGCAAACATTAGCTAACCAGAAGGCAATAACAATGTAAACAAAAAACACCTGCTTAAAAGATCTAATACAAATGTCCCTGAGGAATGTAAGGTGGGAGTACTGTAATTACCTAACGTTACATTATTATTTTCCATAACAATTTAGCCCCCTCCACAATATTAACCCGACGTTAAAACAGAACTAGCTATTTATTGATTAGCAATTGCCGAATCATGTAACATTAGCTTAATGCTAAAAAGCCAGGTTACTATCACATTCTGTAACAGACAAATAATTTCATGTAGGCTAACGTTACCTACCTGCTACCTCTTGTCTTTTTCTCGTTTCTCCTCCTCTTCTTTTCTCTTATTTCTTCCCTGGGCACCTGACAGTTTTGGCCGTTTTGACATCTTGTGTTGATTTTTTGATGTGGTGACGTCCAAAAAGAGTCATGATACGGGAAGGGAGGGGGCGGGGGGGGGGGGGGGGGGGGGCGTAATGTTGTAACAAATAATATTTCTATTATATAGGCTTTACTTTGCATTTTAATTAACGTGGGATTATTTTTTGTATTTAGAAATAATAGTACCAACTTTTTTTTTTTTTTTCTCCAACATTTGTGGCACTGGCGTGGCGCCCCCTGATGGACGGCGCCCGTAGCATTTGCCTATACGGCCTATGCCACGGGCCGGCCCTGATGTTCACCAAATAGTGTCATCAGTGAAGCATACACACAAACATATTAAACTGTGGTACTTCTAACAATTGGGAAGGTTTGTGTCATGTTTGTCCTCAAACAAAAAACATACTAAAACAAAAACAAAAATTTCCCCCCATCTTTATCCATTTTTAATCCTTTTTTGAGCCACTAGGGCAGCACTAGAGAGTCTGACCCCTGATCTAAACCAATGAAAATGTTTGCCATATGCTCCATTGTATCTGCTTTGGACATAAGCCTATACACATTTAAACAGCTACATACTTTGTTCTTAATAATTCTATTGTTGTGCTTCAGGTGGACGTAAGAGTTGTGACCACTGAGCATGCCCAACACTTCTATAACCCCGAAGAGGTTTCTGCTAAAGTCTACAGTGACAAAGATGAATGGGAGGTAAGTTTTTCTAGTCCATGTGTGTGACAATTAACTGGCTGTATGTAGGGCTGGGCGATATATGGATGTACTGGATATATCGCGGGTTTGTCTCTGTGCGATCAGACACATGAACAATAACAAGATCTGATAGCTCAGTTACAGCTCATGTTATTCTATTCTGTGTTTTATGTTGCACCATTGCGCCAAGTAAAATTCCTAGTTTGTGAACCCGTTCTCAAACAATGGCAATAAAAACTCTTCTGATTCTGATTCTGATTCTTCTGATATAGAAAATGACTATATGGTGATATCGGAGTATACGTTCTCACACAGTTGCTTTTAGCTGCAGGCATTACACTACAGGCTCTTCTCACTCTTTCTTGAGACTTAAAACAAGCGCACCTTCTTACATACGTCACATGCGTATACACCCTCGCGGAGCAGAGAGGTAGCGGCATGGGTAAAGTTAGCTGTGGCGCGAGTGGTAATATGAGAGAAAGAAGGTGCCAATCTGGTAACAAATGAAGGAAGAATTAATTCCCAAGAAAAACAGACATTGTCTGGCGGTGGTTTGGCTTCAAGTGGGAATACGTCGAACAGACAACCGTAATTTGTCAAGTGTAGGGCAAAAGCGTTGTACAAAAAGTAGCATTACTGCTAATATGTAGCATCATTTGAAAAGTCACCCGCTAGAGAATGAAGAGTGCTTGAAACTCCGCATGTCAACATCTCCGTTCAGTGCCACACCAACAAAATGCCGAGGCAACCATTTCCACATCAACACCTTATGAAAAAAATAGTCCACGACATAATGAGATAACGTCCGCCGGAACCTACCACCAATGTTCCCTCTAATTTTTCATGTGTGTGAGCAAAGGCAAAAAGTCCCTGAGCATTGAGTGGAGCCCATGTGAGCAACATCAGTGGCTACACCAGCAGCACACCTGTCCCAAACCTGACTAAATAACAACTTACATCTCCATCCGATCATCCATTTTCTACTGCTTGTCCCTTTCGGGGTCGCTGGAGCCTATCTCAGCTGCATTCGTGCGGAAGGCGGGGGGTACACCCTGGACAAGTCCCCACCTCATCGCAGGGCCAACACAGATAGACAGACAACATTCTCTTATTATTATAATCAAATGACAGCAGTCATTTCCATTTCTAATAGAAGTGTTTAGGCCCACTTACAATGACAATAACAACAAATATTGTTTTTCATGAACTGTGTACTTGTATTGTTTGTCTGGGTGGAGGTCCTGCTTTGGAAATAATTTGTACCCCATTTAGTTCCCATTAAAACATTCACATGTTGCACAATGAGATGTAAGCAGGGGATCATGTGTACGTTCCTGCAACTTGTAAAAAATATATTTGTATTAGTATTTATTTAATATACTAACAGCATTTCATGATTAATATTTATAAATGAAGATTCCCAATAAATGACACTAGAATAAGCACACATTTGATTGGTAAATCATAGTGTAACCACCTGGAATGACACTTTATGTGTGGTGTTGGAGTTGTCCGACTTTTCGTGTGGCTGTAAACCAGTGACGTGCGGTGAGGTTGATGGCTGGTGAGGCACTGACTTCATCACAGTCAGATTTACAAACATATGAACCCTAAAGAGTATCTTATTCACCATTTGATTGGTAGCAGTTAACGGGTTATGTTTAAAAGCTCATACCAGCATTCTTCCCTGCTTGGCACTCAGCATCAAGGGTTGGAATTGGGGGTTAAATCACAAAAAATTATTCCCGGGCGCGGCGCCGCTGCTGCCCACTGCTCCCCTCACCTCCCAGGGGGTGATCAAGGGATGGGTCAAATGCAGACGACAAATAATAAACAAAACAATAATGTTCGTGTTGGAGGAGTTGTGAATTAGATACACCTGCAGTCTGCAGGTGTACCTAATGTTGTGGCCCTGTAGTCATTCACAACTCCTTCAACACGAACATTATTTTTTTTGCACTTTTTGGCTTCTTATGAAATAACTTTTTTAAATAGATTCAATCTTGCACGTGGAAAGTTTAAGTGTGGGCTTTAGTTGATATAACAATTCTACGGCAGGGGTGCAGGAGGCGGGGTTACTGGAGCCTCAGCCAGTGCGTCTTTTGCAGCCGTTTTATGATTGCTCAGCACAAGAAATACGTTACACACATACAGTTGTTGACAAAATACACTGTACATTATATACCTCAGCTAACTAAACTATGGAAATGTATAATATAATTCATATAGCAATACAGTCTCACTGCACAGCAGGCCAGCAGTTAGCCGAGTCCGGAATCCATGTTGAGGCACTGAGTGACGTGCCTCAACTGGCTGCTGTTCACCGCACCGTCTCTTCTCAGTATTTGAACGGCAAATGTGAAAATTCAGCGATTTTGAGTAAAAATAATCTAAAACTGGTGAAGTTAAATGGAAAATAACTTTATAGTATAATCACTGGATACATATAACAATTTAATAAAAATTTTTTCTTTTTACATTTTTTTTTCTTTCCATGATGGCAGGTGAGGCCCCGCCTCACCTGCCTCTAGTGACTGCACGTCACTGCTGTAAACGCATCACTGGCTAAGTGCCATATGTGCATGTGTTGGCGCAAGTGAGAAAGAGCGAGCGGCTGCTGTTGATATAACAAAGTTGCTTTTGGTCTGGTTTGTACTGCAGAAAATGACCAGTTTTGCTAAATATCATTTTTTTTACTAATGTTTTGGTGATGTGTTTATGGCCGACAATAAAGAGTTTTGCTCAGTAAAGTGATGGATGGAATTAATGTCCTCAAAGTGTCTCGACAGACGTTACAATATTTGAACAATGACGATGAAAACTGTTTTCTCTGTCGTGTCGAAAATTGTTATGTGCTTATTATTTTTATTTTATTTTGTGCGTGGCATAGATTTGCCGTGGACGCTTGAGCAGTGCGCAATTGCACAGGCGCGCACCTTAGAGGGAACATTGCCTACCACATAGCGAAGGACATACACTATTTGATTTCCTATTATGCAGCTCATTTTTATTTGACACTTATTGAAATATCTTGTGTGACATCATGCACAAAAGTGCACTTTATTTGTTTCAAACTATTGTAGTGGCGTTCTGCAGAGGTGTGGACTCGAGTCACATGACTTGGACTGGAGTCAGACTCGAGTCATGAATTTGATGACTTTAGACTCGACTTGACAAAATGTAAAAAGACTTGCAACTCGACTTAGACTTTAACATCAATGACTTGTGACTTCACTTGGACTTGAGCCTTTTGAATTGACATGACTTGACATGACTTGCTACTTTCCCCAAAACCCAAAGATGAAAAAGTTATTCGGGAGCGCTCCGTATTTTTCATTGTGTACTTGTCTATCAGCGTTGCGTGTGTCAGCTGGTGTGGTCTCAGTACAACAGCCAATCAAATTAGATCTACTTTGTTTTCATCACACAGCATTCATCCAATCAAATTGTAGGACAACCAACAAAGAAGACATGTCCAAACCACACGCCAGTGAACAAAAAATGATGCCTAAAATAATTTCGTTTGGGTATAAAAATTACGAGGTGGTCAACACAAAACGGTTTGCAGTATGCAACACATGCGGTTCGAAAATGACTGATGGAGAGGCAACAACTTCCAACTTCGTCCGGCATTTGAAGTTGCACAAAGAACGGTAAGTTTTGAATGTAAGATAACGTTTATTGGCTAAGTAACGTGACTTTTATTTGCTGTGTAGTTAAATCAGTGAGGCTGTAAACTCACTGCTAACGTTATAACGTTATTGCAAACACGGGAATCTGTTGCAGTTCACTACCTTATTCATACTTTTTGTTCAGTGATTTTTTTAAGCAGGGTTACGTTAGTCAACATATCACACGTAACGTTAGACGGCGGTCAGCAGCACCGCGTATTTTAGCCACCTAAAAAAAAGACAAAAATAGTAAAATAAAGGTCAGTTAAAATGTATACTATATTATGAATATGTGTACCGTTTTAGCTAGCTTTCTGACATACTTTTGGTTGTTTACCTCAGTGGTCCCCAACCACCGGGCCGCGGCCCGGTACTGGTCCGTGGATCGATTGGTATCGGGCCGCACAAGAATTATTTTTTTTTTTAAATTAAATCAACATAAAAAACACAAGATACACTTACAAGTAGTGCACCAACCCAAAAAAACTCTCTCCCCCTTTTGTTCTGGGCATTGAACATGAAGACTCTTCCTTCACTGTTCCGAGTGGCCATGAGAGTCTTGGCAGTGCCTGCCTCCAGTGCTCCAGTGGAGCGAGTTTTCAGCCATGGTGGCATCATACTACGCCCCCATCGTGCACAAATGACTGACAGACTCTTGGCTAATTTGGTCTTTTGCAAATGCAATGCAGCATAGGGCCCTGACATATAAAAAGTACAACTTTTTTGTTATGTTCACGTATATGTCATGTTTTTTCAATGTTAACACTTTTGTACAAATAAGTACATTTGCACTTTATTTTTCAATGTGTTTGTTCTGTAAAGGAATGAGTTAATGTTTAAAATGACTGGTTAATAGTGCTATTATAAAGTGCAATGTCAGCACAATTTTCTTTCCTGCAATTTAAAATGCACTTGTTTTAATAAATAAATACAGCGTTTGAAAAGCATACACAATCTGTGTTAATATATTAGTCTGTGGTTAAAAGGACTTGAAAGGACTCGAAACTCAAAATGCAGGACTTAGGACTTGACTTGAGACTTTCCAGTCTTGACTTTGGACTTGACTCGGGGCTTGCCTGTCTTGACTCGGGACTTGACTCGGACTTGAGGGCAAAGACTTGAGACTTACTTGTGACTTGCAAAACAATGACTTGGTCCCACCTCTGGCGTTCTGTACAAAAAGTGCACTTTAATTTAGTGTTGTTTTGATATGTCATCTTAGTGACATCATGCACAAAAGTGCACTGATCGCTTGTTTTAAAATGTCTCTGACAATCTTGCACTTTCTGTTTTGAAATGACATGAATGTTTGTGCCACTGCTTAATAACTGTTTAATAAATACACTTTTAGTTGTGATTTCCCTCTCTGCATGAAAGTTTAAAAGTAGCATATATTAATGCAGTATGAAGAAGAATGTTTTAATGTAGACACATAGAATCATCATACTGCTGTGATTATATGCATCAAGTGTTCATTCAAGGCTAAGGCAACATATTGAGATATATATGGTGTATCGCGATATGGCCTAAACATATGGAGATATTAAAAAAAGGCCATATCGCCCAGCCCTAGCTGCATGCGTACACAGTAGAGATGCGCGGTTTGCGGACACAACCGCGGATTATCCGCGGGTCGGGCGGTTGAAATAAAAAAAATTTGATTTTATCCACGTCCCAAGAGCTAGCTTCTGTAGCCGAGGATCGGACCGCCAAGTGCCCTGCCTTCGGCTACCGCCCAGCTCACATTGCACCCGACCTCTATGGCCCCTGCTATGGGTGGTGAGCCCATTGGAGGGGGGACCCACGTTGCCTCTTCGGGCTGTGCCCGGCCGGGCCCCATGGGGACAGGCCCGGCCACCAGGCGCTCGCCATCGTCCATGGTTCTCGCCCGGAAAAGGGTGGAGTGCCATCTCCGGGTTGGGGAGGAGATCTTGCCCCAAGTGGAGGAGTTCAAGTACCTCGGAGTCTTGTTCACGAGTGAGGGAAGAGTGGATGGTGAGATCGACAGGCGGATCGGTGCGGCGTCTTCAGTAATGCGGACGCTGTATCGATCCGTTGTGGTGAAGAAGGAGCTGAGCCGGAAGGCAAAGCTCTCAATTTACCGGTCGATCTACGTTCCCATCCTCACCTATGGTCATGAGCTTTGGGTTATGACCGAAAGGACAAGATCACGGGTACAAGCGGCCAAAATGAGTTTCCTCCGCCGGGTGGCGGGGCTCTCCCTTAGAGATAGGGTGAGAAGCTCTGTCATCCGGGGGGAGCTCAAAGTAAAACCGCTGCTCCTCCACATCGAGAGGAGCCAGATGAGGTGGTTCGGGCATCTGGTCAGGATGCCACCCGAGCGCCTCCCTAAGGAGGTGTTTAGGGCATGTCCGACCGGTAGGAGGCCACGAGGAAGACCCAGGACACGCTGGGAAGACTATGTCTCCCGGCTGGCCTGGGAACGCCTCGGGATCCCCCGGGAGGAGCTGGACGAAGTGGCTGGGGAGAGGGAAGTCTGGGCTTCCCTGCTTAGGCTGCTGCCCCCGCGACCCGACCTCGGATAAGCGGAAGAAGATGGATGGATGGATGGATGGATAGATTTTATCCGCGGGTCGGGTCGGGCGGTTGAAATTTAAAATTTTTTAAATAGATTCAGGCGGGTGGCAGTTAAACCAATTGGGAAATATATATACATAGTTAAATGTTGTTACCCACATACGAAAAACGAGCAGGCACCTGCAGCATATGCCACAACAGAAGAAGAAAAAAAAAGAGATGGCAACGCCGGCAGCAAACGTGGTACGCGACAAACTAAAAAAGGGAATACTAAAGACCAGAGGAAAAAAAGGCCAGAAAAGTTCAGCGTGGACTCGTTTTTATGAGGTTGTAAATCAGGATGATAGTAATGCTGGCTACGTGATTTGCAAGAGCTGCGACGCTGTTTATGTCTACGACAGTCACAAAACCGGGACATCTAACATGGCGCATCACATTTGTGCAAAACCCCGAATCTCCACAAACACCCTGAGCATGAGCAGTTTCGTCCGCCGTGATCCCAAAAGAGTGCCACAGGATGTTAAAACAAGGCTTACAGATGCATGTGTGAACGCAGCTGCCTGCAGCAGTTTGAGTGGCGCGAGCGCGCTTGGAGGTGCGCTCAGCGCGGCTCCCAGATGATTGCGCACTGGTGTGCGTCTGGGCCGTGACAGCGTGGCACGCATTGAATGTCTCTGCTACATTGGATCAGTCTCCTTTCTTTAACCGGCAAAAGCTTTATAACCTCACTAATGCCTTGCATCGTCTATATTAGATACAGGTAAAAGCCAGTAAATTAGAATATTTTGAAAAACTTGATTTATTTCAGTAATTGCATTCAAAAGGTGTAACTTGTACATTATATTTATTCATTGCACACAGACTGATGCATTCAAATGTTTATTTCATTTAATTTTGATGATTTGAAGTGGCAACAAATGAAAATCCAAAATTCCGTGTGTCACAAAATTAGAATATTACTTAAGGCTAATACAAAAAAGGGATTTTTAGAAATGTTGGCCAACTGAAAAGTATGAAAATGAAAAATATGAGCATGTACAATACTCAATACTTGGTTGGAGCTCCTTTTGCCTCAATTACTGCGTTAATGCGGCGTGGCATGGAGTCGATGAGTTTCTGGCACTGCTCAGGTGTTATGAGAGCCCAGGTTGCTCTGATAGTGGCCTTCAACTCTTCTGCGTTTTTGGGTCTGGCATTCTGCATCTTCCTTTTCACAATACCCCACAGATTTTCTATGGGGCTAAGGTCAGGGGAGTTGGCGGGCCAATTTAGAACAGAAATACCATGGTCCGTAAACCAGGCACGGGTAGATTTTGCGCTGTGTGCAGGCGCCAAGTCCTGTTGGAACTTGAAATCTCCATCTCCATAGAGCAGGTCAGCAGCAGGAAGCATGAAGTGCTCTAAAACTTGCTGGTAGACGGCTGCGTTGACCCTGGATCTCAGGAAACAGAGTGGACCGACACCAGCAGATGACATGGCACCCCAAACCATCACCCAACCATGCAAATTTTGCATTTCCTTTGGAAATCGAGGTCCCAGAGTCTGGAGGAAGACAGGAGAGGCACAGGATCCACGTTGCCTGAAGTCTAGTGTAAAGTTTCCACCATCAGTGATGGTTTGGGGTGTTACACCTTTTAAATGCAATTACTGAAATAAATCAAGTTTTTCAAAATATTCTAATTTACTGGCTTTTACCTGTATATAACAACGGGCGGGTGCGGTTTTGATTAAATGTTAGTTCGGGTGGATGGCGGATGGTTGACGACTTTTGTGATGCGGTTGCGGATGAAATAATTGCCTATCCGCGCATCTCTAGTACACAGCCAATTCTGACCAAATAAAAGCACACATTGTCTGTCTATTTGTGTAGTCCTAGGTTGGCCTACACGGGCAAAACAACCATGCAGCAACATCCAGTCCAGTTAGTCCTCTCCTTCTTTAGTGTTTTATGTCTAAATTGCCATTTTCTTGCATTTCCAGATGTGGACTCAGAGATCGGACCCTGTGCTACACATTGAGTTAAGACGCTGGGCAGACTTACTCGTCATTGCCCCCTTGGACGCAAACACATTGGGAAAAATTGCGAGTGGCATTTGTGACAATCTGTTGGTGAGCACACATGTGATTGCTTCTTCAGTAAATGAGTCCTATGAGTGTAAACAATGCTACTTTGGCAGACATGTGTGGTGAGAGCCTGGGATACGAGTCGGCCTCTCCTCTTCTGTCCTGCGATGAACACAGCTATGTGGAAGCATCCTATCACAGCCCAGCAGGTGGACAGGCTGAAGGAGTTTGGCTATGTGGAAATCCCCTGCATTGCCAAGAAGCTGGTGTGTGGAGACAAAGGTGTGTTGTAACACCACTAAAAAAATACTGTAGAATATACTTTTTAAAATGACTTCTTTTTTTATGATTAGGTCTGTTATGTTTGTTGTCTTCTCCCTGCCTTCTCTATTGGTTTTTCAGTTTCTTCCACAGTCTTTTGTCCCCAACGAGGCACACCTGCTGCTAATCACTTCCTGGTAGCATTTAAGCGCGCGTCTCCACCAGCTGGTCCCCGCCGGTTATTGTTCCTGAACTCCGCTCTGACATGTGCCACCTTGATTCTGCTTCCCTGGTATGTCGTAGTGATGGGTTGATGAGGCGTCATGAAGCGTTTCGACACATTGCAAAACTGTATTGATACTGTGTCGATACTGTGTCACTAAATACTGACATCTGCTGGACATTAAAAATCCCTACAGGCAACCTATGGACCGACTCAACTGACACTGATTTGATGCCCTAGTACAGGGGTCACCAACCTTTTTGAAACCAAAAACTACTTCTTGGGTACTGATTAATGCAAAGGGCTACCAGTTTGATACACACTTAAATAAATAAATATATTGTCATTTGTAAGTTACACGTAAGTGTGATTTAAACAAGAATACCTAAATAAATAAATTTATATATATAAAAAAAATGGGTATTTCTGTCTGTCATTCCGTCGTACATTTTTTTTTTTCCTTTTACGGAAGGTTTTTTGTAGAGAATAAATGATGAAAAAAAACACTTAATTGAACGGTTTAAAAGAGGAGAAAACACGAAAAAAATAAAAATAAAAATTTGAAACATAGTTTATCTTCAATTTCGACTCTTTAAAATTCAAAATTCAACCGACAAAAAGAAGAGAAAAACTAGCTCATTTGAATCTTTTTGAAAAAATTAAAAAAAGAATTTATGGAACATCATTGGTAATTTTTCCTGATTAAGATACATTTTAGAATTTTGATGACATGTTTTGAATTGGTTAAAATCCAATCTGCACTTTGTTAGAATATTTAACAAATTGGACTAAGTTATATTTCTAACAAAGACTAATCAGTATTTCTTCTAGATTTTCCAGAACAAAAATTTTAAAAGAAATTCAAAATACTCTGAAATAAGATTTAAATTTGATTCTACAGATTTTCTAGATTTGCCAGAATAATTTTTTTGAATTTTAATCATAGTAAGTTTGAAGAAATATTTCACAAATATTCTTCGTCGAAAAAACAGAAGCTAAAATATTTATTATTCTTTACAATAATTAAAAAAAATGTTTTACTTGAACATTGATTTAAATTGTCAGGAAAGAAGAGGAAGACATTTAAAAGGTAAAAAGGTATATTTGTTTAAAAATCCTAAAATCATTTTTAAGGTTGTATTTTTTCTCTAAAATTGTATTTCTAAAAGTAATAAGAAGCAAAGTAAAAAATAAATGAATTTATTTAAACAAGTGAAGACCCATCCATCCATCCATTTTCTACCGCTTATTCCAAGTGAAGACCAAGTCTTTAAAATATTTTCTTGGATTTTCAAATTCTATTTGAGTTTTGTCTCTTTTAGAATTAAAAATGTCGAGCAAAGCGAGACCAGCTTGCTAGTAAATAAATAAAATTAAAAAAATAGAGGCAGCTCACTGGTAAGTGCTGCTCTTTGAGCTATTTTTAGAACAGGCCAGCGGGCGACTGATCTGGTCCTTACGGGCTACCTGGTGACCGCGGGCACCGCGTTGGTGACCCCTGCCCTAGTATATACAATAATATAAACCAAGTCATTGTATTTCATTTAGGATTATTTCATATCTTCATTTAAATAAAAATATATTTGTATCTTTTTTAGATACAGTCAATAAATGTGAACATGTATCATAACATGGAAATCTAAGAACATGTTGTGGATGATTGTGGACTGGGAATTTTTTTAATTTAATTTTTTTACACATTATTATTAAAAAAAAAAAGAAAAAGTTTTTCCGACGTATTACATTTTAGACGCTTTCTCTTCTTAGTTATTATTTCTCCGGCTGTAGAAAAGAGCCGCTCACAGGGCACAGAGGAGGCGTCAGTGCGACACAGTTCGCGTATCGGTCACGTGACCAAAACAGCTCATGATCGGTCACGTGACTTTCTAAAAGCGGTACGCGCACCGACACAGGGTTTTGCTCTATGAGCTCCACGCATGCGCCGATGCATCGGTGTTGCCGGACCCATCACTAGTGTGCACTTTTGCTCCATCACCCTTAGTTACCATTTTGGACTTATTAAATATTTTCATTTGTTATCGCGTCCCTTGCCTCCATTCTCTGCATCCCGGGGTCCACCCTTGAACTCTATCCTAACATAGGCCGGTTATTATGTTAGGATAGATTTCAAGGGTGGACCCCGGGATGCAGAGAATGGAGGCAAGGGACGCGATAACAAATGAAAATATTTAATAAGTCCAAAATGGTAACTAAGGGTGATGGGGAAAAAGTGCACACCATGGGAAATATAACAAAAGTAGTCTCTTTCAGAGGTTGGCGGAGCAAAGGTCAGGACGCACACAGCGTGGCAAAAACTAGTCCTCTCAAAACAAGGTGGCTAGGAAAACAAAAAACACAACGAGGTCAATATTACAGAAATATGCGAAGGCAACATACTAGTGATGGGTCCGGCAACACCGATGCATCGGCGCATGCGTGGAGCTCATAGAGCAAAACCCTGTGTCGGTGCGCGTACCGCTTTTAGAAAGTCACGTGACCGATCATGAGCTGTTTTGGTCACGTGACCGATACGCCAACTGTGTCGCACTGACGCCTCCTTTGTGCCCTGTGAGCGTGTCTTTTCTACAGCCGGTGAAATAATTATCTAAGAAGAGAAATCGTCTAAAATGTAATGCGTCGGAAAAACTTTTTATTTTTATTTTTATAAAAATGTGTAAAAAAATAAAATTAAAAAAATTCCCAGTCCACAATCATCCACAACACGTTCTCTTAGATTTCCATGTTATGATACATGTTCACATTATTTATTGACTGTATCTAAAAAAGATAAAAATATATTTTTATTTAAATGAAGATATGAAATAATCCTAAATGAAATACAATGACTTGGTTTATATTATTGTATATACTAGGGCAGGGGTCACCAACGCGGTGCCCGCGGTCACCAGGTAGCCCGTAAGGACCAGATCAGTCGCTCGCTGGCCTGTTCTAAAAATAGCTCAAAGAGCAGCACTTACCAGTGAGCTGCCTCTATTTTTTAAATTTTATTTATTTACTAGCAAGCTGGTCTCGCTTTGCTCGACATTTTTAATTCTAAAAGAGACAAAACTCAAATAGAATTTGAAAATCCAAGAAAATATTTTAAAGACTTGGTCTTCACTTGGAATAAGCGGTAGAAAATGGATGGATGGATGGGTCTTCACTTGTTTAAATAAATTCATTTATTTTTTTACTTTGCTTCTTATTACTTTTAGAAATACAATTTTAGAGAAAAAAATACAACCTTAAAAATGATTTTAGGATTTTTAAACAAATATACCTTTTTACCTTTTAAATGTCTTCCTCTTCTTTCCTGACAATTTAAATCAATGTTCAAGTAAATGTATTTATTTTTTATTGTAAAGAATAATAAATATTTTAGTTTCTGTTTTTTCGACGAAGAATATTTGTGAAATATTTCTTCAAACTTACTATGATTAAAATTCAAAACAATTATTCTGGCAAATCCAGAAAAGCTGTAGAATCAAATTTAAATCTTATTTCAGAGTATTTTGTTATTTCTTTTAAAATTTTTGTTCTGGAAAATCTAGAAGAAATACTGATTAGTCTTTGTTAGAAATATAACTTAGTCCAATTTGTTAAATATTCTAACAAAGTGCAGATTGGATTTTAACCAATTTAAAACATGTCATCAAAATTCTAAAATGTATCTTAATCAGGAAAAATTACTAATGATGTTCCATAAATTCTTTTTTTAATTTTTTCAAAAAGATTCAAATAAGCTAGTTTTTCTCTTCTTTTTGTCGGTTGAATTTTGAATTTTAAAGAGTCGAAATTGAAGTTAAACTATGTTTCAAATTTTTATTTTAAATTTTTTCGTGTTTTCTCCTCTTTTAAACCGTTCAATTAAGTGTTTTTTTCATCATTTATTCTCTACAAAAAACCTTCCGTAAAAGGAAAAAAAAAATGTACGACGGAATGACAGACAGAAATACCCATTTTTTTATATATATAAATGTATTTATTTAGCTATTCTTGTTTAAATCACACTTACGTGTAACTTACAAATGACAATATATTTATTTATTTAAGTGTGTATCAAACTGGTAGCCCTTCGCATTAATCAGTACCCAAGAAGTAGTTTTTGGTTTCAAAAAAAGGTTGGTGACCCCTGTACTAGGGCATCAAATCAGTGTCAGTTGAGTCGGTCCATAGGTTGCCTGTAGGGATTTTTAATGTCCAGCAGATGTCAGTATTTAGTGACACAGTATCGACACAGTATCAATACAGTTTTGCAATGTGTCGAAACGCTTCATGACCTTTTTTTTTTACTTACTTTATATACCTAATATATAAAGGGGTGGAAAAGTGACTATTACCTGCAGGGCAAACATTAGCTAACCAGAAGGCAATAACACCTGCTTAAAAGATCTAATACAAATGTCCCTGAGGAATGTAAGGTGGGAGTACTGTAATTACCTAACGTTACATTATTATTTTCCATAACAATTTAGCCCCCTCCACAATATTAACCCGACGTTAAAACAGAACTAGCTATTTATTGATTAGCAATTGCCGAATCATGTAACATTAGCTTAATGCTAAAAAGCCAGGTTACTGTTACAGAATGTGATAGTAACCTGGCTTTTTAGCATTAAGCCAGGTTACTGTTACAGAATGTGATAGTAACCTGGCTTTTTAGCATTAAGCTAATGTCACATGATTCGGCAATTGCTAATCAATAAATAGCTAGTTCTGTTTTAACGTCGGGTTAATATTGTGGAGGGGGCTAAATTGTTATGGAAAATAATAATGTAACGTTAGGTAATTACAGTACTCCCACCTTACATTCCTCAGGGACATTTGTATTAGATCTTTTAAGCAGGTGTTTTTTGTTTACATTATTGCCTTCTGGTTAGCTAATGTTTGCCCTGCAGGTAATAGTCACTTTTCCACCCCTTTATATATTAGGTATATAAAGTAAGTAAAAAAAAAAGGTCAAAGACAAAGCTATTCGGGTTCTTGTGAGTATATACACTTCACTGCCGATGTGTGGGGGGAGGGGGGGCGCCACCTAAAATCTTGCCTAGGGCGCCAGATTGGTTAGGGCCGGGCCTGACTAGTAGTCTCTTTCAAAGGTTGGCGGAGCAAAGGTCAGGACGCACACAGCGTGGCAAAAACTAGTCCTCTCAAAACAAGGTGGCTAGGAAAACAAAAACACAACGAGGTCAATATTACAGAAATATGCGAAGGCAACATACCAGGGAAGCAGAATCAAGGTGGCACATGTCAGAGCGGAGTTCAGGAACAATAACCGGCGGGGACCAGCTGGTGGAGACGCGCTTAAATGCTACCAGGAAGTGATTAGCAGCAGGTGTGCCTCGTTTGGGGACAAAAGACTGTGGAAGAAACTGAAAAACCAATAGAGAAGGCAGGGAGAAGACAACAAACATAACAAGGTCAGTCATTTCACAAAGGTATGCAATAATACCACTAAACACGACATATACTGAACAATAAACTTGCTGAAATTACTTTTTTTAAATTCGAAGTTAGTTTTATGAAAGTGCATAATAATAGCACTAAAAACTACAGGTAGATATTGAATAATATCCATCCATTTTCTACCGCTTGTCCCTGTCATATTCTTGTTAAATTTTACATTAGGTTAGTTATTTTACAAAGGTATGTAATAATACCACTAAAAACTACAAATACTGAAGAATTACTTGTTAAAATTACTTTTTTTTAATATAAGGTTTGTTTTACAAAAGTGTGTAATAATAGCACTAAAAACTACATATAGATACTGAATAATACCCTTGTTATAATGACTTTTTTTATATGATTAAGTTATGTCATAATACCACAAAAAACTACAGATATTGATGAATGTACCTGTTAAAATAAAGTTTTTAATGATTATGTTAGTTATTTTCTTCTAACATCAGGGTAATAGTTTTTTAAAAGCTGTTTTTAAGTTTAATGATAGCAAACGCTTTGTTTTGGTAATGTGCTTTTAGAACAATATTTTAATCACTAGGTTTGAGGGTTTTTCTTAATAACTGATACAACCCCCGTTTCCATATGAGTTGGGAAATTGTGTTGGATGTAAATATAAACGGAATACAATGATTTGCAAATCCTTTTCAACCCATATTCAGTTGAATATGCTACAAAGACAACATATTTGATGTTCAAACTGATATGCCAGCAACACGTGACAAAGAAGTTGGGAAAGGTGGCAATAAATACTGATAAAGTTGAGGAATGCTCATCAAACACTTATTTGGAACATCCCACAGGTGTGCAGGCTAATTGGGAACAGGTGGGTGCCATGATTGGGTATAAAAGTAGATTCCATGAAATGCTCAGTCATTCACAAACAAGGACGACATCAGTGTGTAAAGGATATCACCACATGGGCTCAGGAACACTTCAGAAACTCACTGTCTATAACTACAGTTGGTCGCTACATCTGTAAGTGCAAGTTAAAACTCTCCTATGCAAGGCGAAAACCGTTTATCAACAACACCCAGAAACGCCGTCGGCTTCACTAGGCCTGAGCTCATCTAAGATGGACTGATACAAAGTGGGAAAGTGTTCTGTGGTCTGACGAGTCCACATTTCAAATTGTTTTTGGAAACTGTGGACGTCGTGTCCTCCGGACCAAAGAGGAAAAGAACCATCCGGATTGTTATAGGCGCAAAGTTGAAAAGCCAACATCTGTGATGGTATGGGGGTGTATTAGTGCCCAAGACATGGGTAACTTACCGTATTTTCCGCACCATAAGCCGCCCTGGGTTATAAGCCGCGCCTTCAATGAACGGCATATTTCAAAACTTTGTCCACCTATAAGCCGCCCCGTGTTATAAGCCGCATCTAACTGCGCTAAAGGAATGTCAAAAAAACAGTCAGATAGGTCAGTCAAACTTTAATAATATATTAAAAACCAGCGTGATGTGGGCGCGCATGGAGTCGTATATCAACATGGACGGAGCTGCGTGAAAAAAGCCACCCGGCCTCTTCGCGTAAACTTCCCTTAACCACTCGCTCATCTTTTCTTCATCCATCCATCCCTTCGAGTTAGCTTTTATGATGACGCCGGCTGGAAAGGTCTCTTTTGGCAAGGTCTTCCTTTTGAATATCACCATGGGTGGAAGTTTCTGGCCATTAGCATGGCAAGCTAGAACCACAGTGAAGGATGACTTCTCATTCCCTGTGGTGCGAATATTCACCGTACGTGCTCCCGTTGTATCCACAGTGCGGTTCACAGGAATATCAAAAGTCAGTGGAACCTCGTCCATGTTGATAATGTTCTCTGGCCGGATCTTTTTTTCAGCTATCTTGTTTTTACAATATGCACGGAAAGTAGCCAGCTTTTCTTGAAAGTCTTTAGGCAGTTGCTGTGAAATAGTAGTCCGTGTGCGGATGGAGAGATTGCGTCTTTTCATGAACCGGAAACCTGTCGCTTAGTAGGAGCCATTTTGTGGTCTTTACAGATGTAAACACACAAAGGAAATGAAACGTAATATCCGTGCGCTTCTTCTTCTTCTACGGGGGCGGGTGGTTGCTTACAGTAGAAGAAGAAGCGCTTCCTCTTCTATGGGGGCGGGTGCTTACCTTGGCGGTTGCTTGCGTAGAAGAAGAAGCGCTTCCTGTTCTACGGGGAAAAAAGATGGCGGCTGTTTACCGTAGTTGCGAGACCTAAACTTTATGAAAATGAATCTTAATATTAATCCATATATAAAGCGCACCGGGTTATAAGCCGCACTGTCAGCTTTTGAGTAAATTTGTGGTTTTTAGGTGCGGCTAATAGTGCGGAAAATACGGTAGATACAGGTTTTGGAGCAACATATGTTGCCATCCAAGCAACGTTACCATGGACGCCCCTGCTTATTTCAGCAAGACAATGCCAAGCCACGTGTTACATCAACGTGGCTTCATAGTAAAAGAGTGCGCGTACTAGACTGGCCTGCCTGTAGTCCAGACCTGTCTCCCATTGAAAATGTGTGGCGCATTATGAAGCCTAAAATAGCACAAGGGAGACCCCCGGACTGTTGAACAACTTAAGCTGTACATCAAGCAAGAATGGGAAAGAATTCCACCTGAGAAGCTTCAAAAATGTGTCTCCTCAGTTCCCAAACCTTTACTGAGTGTTGTTAAAAGAAAAGGTGATGTAACACAGTGGTGAACATGCCCTTTCGCAACTACTTTGGCACGTGTTGCAGCCATGAAATTCTAACTTAATGATTGTTTATGAGTTTGAACATCAAATATGTTGTCTTTGTAGCATATTCAACTGAATATGGGTTGAAAAGGATTTGCAAATCATTGTATTCCGTTTATATTTACATCTAACACAATTTCCCAACTCATATGGAAACGGGGTTTGTAAAACAAAGCACAGAGCTGCTGAAAAGACATACTTACCGAAGTCTGAATGTTATAAATCCACTGCTTGTTTAAAAAATCATTTAGTTTTAAAAATATCAATCTATTCCATTTCTACCGCTTGTCCTTCTCGGGGTGGCGAGGGGGCTGGAGCCTATCCCAGCTGCACTCGGGCGGAAGGCGATGTACACCTTGGACAAATCCCCACCTCATATATATAATATATATTATTGTTAATGAGAAATCTGTGACTATTGTGACAAACAATGCGGTCAATAACACAGGACCAATAGACAAAGTTCAATCAATCAATCAATTCCTTTATTGTCATTGTCATAATAACACTTAAGTCATACATGTCAACGAGATTTTGTTTGAGCTTTGTCCAGCGGCGTAGAATCTGCATTGAAGTGCAGGTTGACCATAGTTTACAGTTTAGGATTTGTCAAGAAGATTGCGAGTAGAGGGGTATGGGGGTGGGAACGGTCAGATGTCTGATGGGTGTTACGTTGATGTTGCAGCAATGCAATGTCCAATAATTGAGGTGAGGTAATAAGAGTGGTCCGGGGCAGCAAAGGGGCAGGCTGTTCATTTAGCAGTCTCACAGCCTGGGGATACAGACTGTGAGACATTCTGGTGGTCCTGGTGCAAATCCATCTATACCTCCTTCCAGAGGGTAGCAGGTTGAAGAGGCCATGTGCTGGGTGGTATCTGTCCTTCAGGATGTTGTGTACTCGCTTTAGGCAGCGAGTTGTGTACATGGCACTCATCTCCTGGAGTATCGTCCTTGTAATTTCCCCCGTTATACTGTAACATGCCGTCACATCCATCCATCCATCCATCTTCTTCCGCTTATCTGAGGTCGGGTCGCGGGGGCAGCAGCTTAAGCAGGGAAGCCCAGACTTCCCTCTCCCCAGCCACTTCGTCCAGCTCTTCCTGTGGGACCCCGAGGCGTTCCCAGGCCAGCCGGGAGACATAGTCTTCCCAACGTGTCCTGGGTCTTCCCCGCGGCCTCCTACCGGTGGGACGTGCCCTAAACACCTCCCTAGGGAGGCGTTCGGGTGGCATCCTGACCAGATGCCCGAACCACCTCATCTGGCTCCTCTCGATGTGGAGGAGCAGCGGCTTTACTTTGAGCTCCCCCCGGATGACAGAGCTTCTCACCCTATCTCTAAGGGAGAGCCCCGCCACCCGGCGGAGGAAACTCATTTCGGCCGCTTGTACCCGTGATCTTGTCCTTTCGGTCATAACCCAAAGCTCATGACCATAGGTGAGGATGGGAACGTAGATCGACCGGTAAATTGAGAGCTTTGCCTTACGGCTCAGCTCCTTCTTCACCACAACGGATCGATACAGCGTCCGCATTACTGAAGACGCCGCACCGATCCGCCTGTCGATCTCACCATCCACTCTTCCCTCACTCGTGAACAAGACTCCGAGGTACTTGAACTCCTCCACTTGGGGCAAGATCTCCTCCCCAACCCGGAGATGGCACTCCACCCTTTTCCGGGCGAGAACCATGGACTCGGACTTGGAGGTGCTGATTCTCATCCCAGTCGCTTCACACTCAGCTGCGAACCGATCCAGTGAGAGCTGAAGATCCTGGCCAGATGAAGCCATCAGGACCACATCATCTGCAAAAAGCAGAGACCTAATCCTGCAGCCACCAAACCAGATCCCCTCAACGCCTTGACTGCGCCTAGAAATTCTGTCCATAAAAGTTATGAACAGAATGGGTGACAAAGGGCAGCCTTGGCGGAGTCCAACCCTCACTGGAAACGTGTCCGACTTACTACCGGCAATGCGGACCAAGCTCTGGCACTGATCATACAGGGAGCGGACTGCCAAAATCAGACAGTCCGATACCCCATACTCTCTGAGCACTCCCCACAGGACTTCCCGAGGGACACGGTCGAATGCCTTCTCCAAGTCCACAAAACACATGTAGACTGGTTGGGCAAACTCCCATGCACCCTCAAGGACCCTGCCGAGAGTATAGAGCTGGTCCACAGTTCCACGACCAGGACGAAAACCACACTGTTCCTCCTGAATCCGAGGTTCGACTATCCGGCGTAGCCTCCTCTCCAGTACACCCGAATAGACCTTACCGGGAAGGCTGAGGAGTGTGATCCCACGATAGTTAGAACACACCCTCCGGTTCCCCTTCTTAAAGAGAGGAACCACCACCCCGGTCTTCCAATCCAGAGGTACCGCCCCCGATGTCCACGCGATGCTGCAGAGTCTTGTCAACCAAGACAGCCCCACAGCATCCAGAGAGTCCGGGGCAGGCTGTTCATTTAGCAGTCTCACAGCCTGGGGATACAGACTGTGAGACATTCTGGTGGTCCTGGTGCCAATCCATCTATACCTCCTTCCAGAGGGTAGCAGGTTGAAGAGGCCATGTGCTGGGTGGTATCTGTCCTTCAGGATGTTGTGTACTCGCTTTAGGCAGCGAGTTGTGTACATGGCACTCATCTCCGGGAGTATCGTCCTTGTAATTTCCCCCGTTATACTGTAACATGCCGTCACAGTGTTACTGATAATTGTTTAATTTGTTACAGGCAAGGGCGCCATGGCGGAGGTATCAACTATCATTGCTGTTATAAACCAGTATCTTCAGCAAACACATGAGCCATCTCAGGAAACATGACCAGCACGCAATACTTGAAACTTTCATTGACTTTGTAGCTTTTAACTGAAGAACCGCAGCCAGAAAAATGGGAATTCTGGGAACAATGCCACAATTTCCTGACTTGAAAAGGTAAGAAAAAAGAGAAAATAAACCTGAGACACCACAGAGTTCAGATGATAACACCAAAATAAAACTTCAAAGAGCAACCTGACTCTCCTATCCATACAAGGTGTTCATGGAAAAATGAACGCCATTTTATCATGACAAATGTAATCACACTTTGCGGCAATCCAGCAAATTTTAGAGTGTGTACATTTAAATTAACTTAATGTATGTACGGGTACATGTGACAAAATGTCAATCAATCAATCAATCAATCAAAGTTTATTTATACAGCCCTAAATCACAAGTGTCTCAAAGGGCTGCACAAGCCACAACGACATCCTCGGTACAGATCCCACATCAGGGCAAGGAAAAACTCAACCCAATGGGATACAACGAGAAACCTTGGAAAACATTAGTTTTGGATGATACCACAAATTTAGGTATTGATCCGATACCAAGTACAAACCCCGTTTCCATATGAGTTGGGAAATTGTGTTAGATGTAAATATAAACGGAATACAATGATTTGCAAATCATTTTCAACCCATATTCAGTTGAATATGCTACAAAGACAACATATTTGATGTTCAAACTCATAAACTTTATTTTTTTTTTGCAAATAATAATTAACTTAGAATTTCATGGCTGCAACATGTGCCAAAGTAGTTGGGAAAGGGCATGTTCACCACTGTGTTACATGGCCTTTTCTTTTAACAACACTCAAAACACAATTGGGAACTGAGGAAACTAATTGTTGAAGCTTCCATCCATCCATCTTCTTCCGCTTATCCGAGGTCGGGTCGCGGGGGCAGCAGCTTAAGCAGGGAAGCCCAGACTTCCCTCTCCCCAGCCACTTCGTCCAGCTCTTCCTGTGGGACCCGGAGGCGTTCCCAGGCCAGCCGGGAGACATAGTCTTCCCAACGTGTCCTGGGTCTTCCCCGCGGCCTCCTACCGGTGGGACGTGCCCTAAACACCTCCCTAGGGAGGCGTTCGGGTGGCATCCTGACCAGATGCCCGAACCACCTCATCTGGCTCCTCTCGATGTGGAGGAGCAGCGGCTTTACTTTGAGCTCCCCCCGAATGACAGAGCTTCTCACCCTATCTCTAAGGGAGAGCCCCGCCACCCGGCGGAGAAAACTCATTTGGGCCGCTTGTACCCGTGATCTTGTCCTTTCGGTCATAACCCAAAGCTCATGACCATAGGTGAGGATGGGAACGTAGATCGACCGGTAAATTGAGAGCTTTGCCTTCCGGCTCAGCTCCTTCTTCACCACAACGGATCGATACAGCGTCCGCATTACTGAAGACGCCGCACCGATCCGCCTGTCGATCTCACCATCCACTCTTCCCCCACTCGTGAACAAGACTCCGAGGTACTTGAACTCCTCCACTTGGGGCAAGATCTCCTCCCCAACCCGGAGATGGCACTCCACCCTTTTCCGGGCGAGAACCATGGACTCGGACTTGGAGGTGCTGATTCTCATCCCAGTCGCTTCACACTCAGCTGCGAACCGATCCAGTGAGAGCTGAAGATCCTGGCCAGATGAAGCCATCAGGACCACATCATCTGCAAAAAGCAGAGACCTAATCCTGCAGCCACCAAACCAGATCCCCTCAACGCCTTGACTGCGCCTAGAAATTCTGTCCATAAAAGTTATGAACAGAATGGGTGACAAAGGGCAGCCTTGGCGGAGTCCAACCCTCACTGGAAACGTGTCCGACTTACTACCGGCAATGCGGACCAAGCTCTGGCACTGATCATACAGGGAGCGGACTGCCACAATCAGACAGTCCGATACCCCATACTCTCTGAGCACTCCCCACAGGACTTCCCGAGGGACACGGTCGAATGCCTTCTCCAAGTCCACAAAACACATGTAGACTGGTTGGGCAAACTCCCATGCACCCTCAAGGACCCTGCCGAGAGTATAGAGCTGGTCCACAGTTCCACGACCAGGACGAAAACCACACTGTTCCTCCTGAATCCGAGGTTCGACTATCCGGCGTAGCCTCCTCTCCAGTACACCCGAATAGACCTTACCGGGAAGGCTGAGGAGTGTGATCCCACGATAGTTAGAACACACCCTCCGGTTCCCCTTCTTAAAGAGAGGAACCACCACCCCGGTCTGCCAATCCAGAGGTACCGCCCCCGATGTCCACGCGATGCTGCAGAGTCTTGTCAACCAAGACAGCCCCACAGCATCCAGAGCCTTAAGGAACTCCGGGCGGATCTCATCTACCCCCGGGGCCTTGCCACCGAGGAGCTTTTTAACTACCTCAGCAACCTCAGCCCCAGAAATAGGAGAGCCCACCACAGACTCCACAGGCACTGCTTCCTCATAGGAAGACGTGTTGGTGGGATTGAGGAGGTCTTCGAAGTATTCCCTCCACCGATCCACAACATCCGCAGTCGAGGTCAGCAGAACACCATCCTCACCATACACGGTGTTGATAGTGCACTGCTTCCCCTTCCTGAGGCGGCGGATGGAGGACCAGAATTGCTTCGAAGCCGTCCGGAAGTCGTTTTCCATGGCCTCACCGAACTCCTCCCATTGTTGAAGCTTTGAAAGTGGAATTCTTTCCCATTCTTGTTTTATGTAGAGCTTCGGGTCGGGTCTGGTCGGGCGGTTGAAATAAAAAAAAATTAGATTTTAAATAGATTCAGGCGGGTGGCAGTTAAACCAATTGGGAAATATATATACATAGTTAAATGTTGTTACCCACATACGAAAAACGAGCAGGCACCTGCAGCATATGCCACAACAGAAGAAAAAAAAAAAAGAGATGGACACTTTTACGGAGCGGAGAAGGCCCCCAACGCCTCGCCGGGGTCCGGGACCGAGGCCCCTTCCCCCGAGAGGGCCCCACCGGGAGCCGTAGCTGAGGCGATCCGCGAGAAGGGCCCGACGCACGTCCAGGGTCACCACCGCGCCCACCGCACCAACACCCCGCCTCGTCCGCCTTCGCCGCGGCCGGCGTCACGCGCAGCAGGTAAGCAGCTTACCTGCCCGCCACCCCCGTGGCCGGGGGCTCGTAACAGGGGTCACTCCGCGCGCTCCGCCCGCGCAGCTTACCTGCCCGCCACCCCTGTTGCCGGGGGCGCGTAACAGGGGTCACTCCGCGCGCAGTGCGCTCACGAAAGGGGTGGGGCTCACCCTGGTTGATATAGACAGCAGGACGGTGGCCATGGAAGTCGGAACCCGCTAAGGAGTGTGTAACAACCCACCTGCCGAATCAACTAGCCCTGAAAATGGATGGCGCTGGAGCGTCGGGCCCATACCCGGCCGTCGCCGGCAGCGAGACGCGCTTGGAGGTGCGCTCAGTGCGGCTCCCATATGATTGCGCACTGGTGTGCGTCTGGGTCGTGACAGCGTGGCACACGAATGTCTGTGCTGCATTGGATCAGTCTCCTTTCTTTAACAGGCAAAAGCTTTATAACCTCACTAATGCCTTGCATCGTCTATATTAGATATATAACAACGGGCGGGTGCGGTTCTGATCAAATGTTACATCGGGTGGATGGCGGATGGTTGACGACTTTCTGATGCGGTTGCGGATGAAATAATTGCCTATCCGCGCATCTCTAATATACATATATACAGTATTTTCATATACATATATGTATATACACATACACTGTATATGCATACATATATGTATATACATGAATATATATATATATATATATATATATATATATATATATATATATATATATAATTTAACAAATATATTATTAAAAAATAATTACAAAAATAATGTATTTTTAAAAAAGTCAGACAAATTGTATGTAAATTATCAAAAAACTTTCCGTTCTCTGAGTCTTTGTTGCACCAAGCAAAGTCTTGGAAAATTCCGCTGTGTACGATAGAATGAGACGGGGAGGGGTTATCTGTTGTCCTCGAGGACCTGCCCAAACTGAATCCAGGACCAGCCCAAGCCCGAGGCATCTTTTACTTTTGTGTTAATGTGACCGAAAACAATGACCGTTTACATACTCCCCAATCCTGTTGAGACATGTGTTGTTGCGTAAACACTGAATATCTAAATAAAAGAGGAGACGTAAACCGTTTTCGTCAGAGCGTGATGCAAGACTGTGCAGAGAGTACAGTCGCCGCGTCTCTCCTCAATATATTCAGTCCAAATTGAATTCTGTCTATGTTTGATTCTTTGCCTCTTGTCTTGTTTAATAGATGTCATCAGTGTTTGAACCTGACAAAAGTAATGGAACGACTTTATAGTTTATACAAGGCAGTTAGCTGGATGCAGGAGTAATCTTTTTTTTGTGATAATAATGGTCTCCTCACTGTATAATCTGCAAAAACACAAATGGAAAGGAAAGCTAAAGTGGTGTGCTGCTCTGGGAGTTGTCAGCTGACAATTGAATGCATTCCTTAAACCTGAATTGCATCAACTGTTTCCACTCATTTGCAGCACATGATTACAACCCCAGAGACACCCTGCACACCACTAAACTACCTGACGTGTTGTGGACGGCTGAATAAACACATGCAATTGGTGCCATTTTAATACCTGATCAACACATTGCAACTTTATAAGAACAAAGGTTTTGAGCTTCTGCAATTCCAAAAAAAATCCTCTATAGAGCAGTCTTAGTCTAAAAATAAAATTTAAAAAGGCCAAATCAGAACTTTATGAGGGAGGCATAGCACCAAATTGAAAAGAAGCAAATATGAAAGATTACATTAAAGATTAAAGGGGAAAAGTGCAAATGTTGAACATTATTAGCTAATAATGAGACGTAGCACAGTCTCTTTTTAAGTTTCGTGTTTTTATGATGTCCATCCATCCATCTTCTTCCGCTTATGATGTCATGCTACATATCTTAAACTATCAAAACAATATTGCTCTAAATTAAATAAACTATCAGTCGTTCTGCTACCGGCGGAGCATTTGTTTTTCTTCAGCAACTAGGCTAAGCTCATGTTGCTGTTAAAATGTGATTGTAATGTTAGCACATAGCTAGCGTTGCTAATGTTTGTGTCCGAGCTCCCATGTCATTCCTATTGTGACATTTATTTATCTATTATGATGGACACGTGCAGAGTTACATTGTTCATGTACAAACCCCGTTTCCATATGAGTTGGGAAATTATGTTAGATGTAAATATAAACGGAATACAATGATTTGCAAATCATTTTCAACCCATATTCAGTTGAATATGCTACAAAGACAACATATTTGATGTTCAAACTCATAAACTTTTTTTTTTTGCAAATAATCATTAACTTTAGAATTTGATGCCAGCAACACGTGACAAAGAAGTTGGGAAAGGTGGCAATAAATACTGATAAAGTTGAGGAATGCTCATCAAACACTTATTTGGAACATCCCACAGGTGTGCAGGCTAATTGGGAACAGGTGGGTGCCATGATTGGGTATAAAAACAGCTTCCCAAGAAAATGCTCAGTCTTTCACAAGAAAGGATGGGGCGAGGTACACCCCTTTGTCCACAACTGCGTGAGCAAATAGTCAAACAGTTTAAGAACAACGTTTCTCATAGTGCAATTGCATGAAATTTAGGGATTTCAACATCTACGGTCCATAATATCATCAAAAGGTTCAGAGAATCTGGAGAAATCACTCCACGTAAGCGGCATGGCCGGAAACCAACATTGAATGACCGTGACCTTCCAACCCTCAGATGGCACTGTATGAAAAACCCACATCAATCTCTAAAGGATATCACCACATGGGCTCAGGAACACTTCAGAAAACCACTGTCACTAAATACAGTTGGTCGCTACATCTGTAAGTGCAAGTTAAAGCTCTACTATGCAAAGCGAAAGCCATTTATCAACAACACCCAGAAACGCCGCCGGCTTCTCTGGGCCCGAGATCATCTAAGATGGACTCATGCAAAGTGGAAAAGTGTTCTGTGGTCTGACAAGTCCAAATTTCAAATTGTTTTTGGAAATATTCGACATCGTGTCATCCGAACCAAAGGGGAAGCGAACCATCCGGACTGTTATCGACGCAAAGTTGAAAAGCCAGCTTCTGTGATGGTATGGGGGTGCATTAGTGCCCAAGGCATAGGTAACGTACACATCTGTGAAGGAAGCATTAATGCTGAAAGGTACATACAGGTTTTGGAACAACATATGCTGCCATCTAAGCGCCGTCTTTTTCATGGACGCCCCTGCTTATTGCAGCAAGACAATGCCAAGCCACATTCAGCACGTGTTACAACAGCGTGGCTTCGTAAAAAAAGAGTGCGGGTACTTTCCTGGCTCCGCCTGCAGTCCAGACCTGTCTCTCATCGAAAATGTGTGGCGCATTATGAAGCGTAAAATACGACAGCGGAGACCCCCGGACTGTTGAACGACTGAAGCTCTACATAAAACAAGAATGGGAAAGAATTCCACTTTCAAAGCTTCAACAATTAGTTTCCTCAGTTCCCAATTGTTTATTGAGTGTTAAAAGGAAAGGCCATGTAACACAGTGGTGAACATGCCCTTTCCCAACTAAAAAAAATAAAGTTTATGAGTTTGACATAAAATATGTTGTCTTTGTAGCATATTCAACTGAATATGGGTTGAAAAGGATTTGCAAATCATTGTATTCCGTTTATATTTACATCTAACACAATTTCCCAACTCATATGGAAATGGGGTTTGTATATATATATATATATATATATATATATATATATATATATATATAGATATACCGGCCCCCCAGACACATTTTTTTCTCCCGAGTCAAAATAATTGCCCAGGCCTGCACTATACTGTACAATACTAAAATGAAAGTCAGTTCTTCCTAAATGTCTTCTGCCTTTTTAGTTATTCATCCTGCAACAAAAGCTTTCATTATGACATCATGACAACATTCTTCTGTTCCCTGCCAAACTGAATGATGTTTACTCGCCTGGTGAATGAGTCAACATCTCCCTGCGCTTGCATCATACCAGCCCGTCTCCATCGGTGAGTTGGACTTTCATTTATGAGCCCCCAAAGGACCGCCACAGTTTGGTCTAGACACGCCGGTGTCTCCCGCACATGCGAGCGAGTGTTTGTGGTGAGAAGACGACATGGACCTTTCCCATCGGAGTATCCTCGCACTTCCTGTTACCGTGGCAATACAGCTTAAGGCTCAGCAACATAAGGCGTCATGGGGCTAACCGTGTGTGTGTGTGTGTGTGTGTGTGTGTGTGTGAGAGAGCGAGAGGGACATATGCGACACATCAGTTGTTAAAACAGAGCCCTGCAGCGTTAAGCTCAGAGATCAATTTTAATTGCTGTCCCCACCAGTAAATAAACATGAGAATATTACATTTTTATTTTACATTGAAAATAGATTGACACGGCTGCATGTGCAAACCAGTGACGTGCGGTGAGGTTGATGGCTGGCGAGGCACTGACTTCATCACAGTCAGATTTACAAACATATGAACCCTAAAGAGTATCTTATTCACCATTTGATTGGCAGCAGTTAACGGGTTATGTTTAAAAGCTCATACCAGCATTCTTCCCTGCTTGGCACTCAGCATCAAGGCTTGGAATTGGGGGTTAAATCACCAAAAATTATTCCCGGGCGCGGCGCCGCTGCTGCCCACTGCTCCCCTCACCTCCCAGGGGGTGAACAAGTGGATGGGTCAAATGCAGAGGACACATTTCACCACACCTAGTGTGTGTGTGACAATCATTGCTACTTTAACTTAACTTTAACTTTACACATACAAACTGTAGCACACAAAAAAGCACATTTAATAAAAAAAACGTTATTATGGTCTTACCTTTACTTATAAATGAAGTCCATGCACTAAAGCCCTCACTTAAACTTTCCACGTGCAAGATTGAATCTATTTAAAAAAGTGTAACCGAGGGTTTATAAATGTGGCCTATACTGTATGAAACTACAAAATAACAAACACGGAGGCTCCAGTTCACACGAGGACCACTTTATTTACCGTCTTTCAAAAACCTCCGCAACGTGACATCACTTCCGCTCTTAGCGCCTTCAAAATAAGAGCTCAAGGCATATACTGTATGACAGCGCATAACAGGAACTTAACATCACAAAGAGGAAAGCCCATGAAAATAGGTTACAAAAGTTATTTAATAAGAAGCCAAAAAGTGCAAAAACAATAATGTTCGTGTTGGAGGAGTTGTGAATTAGGTACACCTGCAGTCTGCAGGTGTATCTAATGTTGTGTCCCTGCAGTCATTCACAACTCCTCCAACACCAACATTATTGTTTTTGCACTTTTTGGCTTCTTATGAAATAACTTTTTTAAATAGATTCAATCTTGCACGTGGAAAGTTTAAGTGTGGGCTTTAGTTGATATAACAATTCTACGGCGGGGGTGCAGGAGGCGGTGCTACTGGAGCCTCAGCCAGTGCATCTTTTGCAGCCGTTTTATGATCGCTCAGCACAATAAATACTCTACACACATACAGTTGTTGACAAAATACACTGTACATTATATACCTCAGCTAACTAAACTATGGAAATGTATAATATAATTCATATAGCAATACAGTCTCACTGCACAGCAGGCCAGCAGTTAGCCGAGTCATTGCGCAATCCATGTTGAGGCACTGAGTGACGTGCCTCGACTGGCTGCTGTTCACCGCACCGTCTCTTCTCAGTATTTGTACGGCAAATGTGAAAATTCTGCGATTTTGAATAAAAATAATCTAAAACTGGTGAAGTTAAATGGAAAATAACTTTATAGTATAATCACTGGATACATATAACAATTTTTTTATTATTTTTTTTATTTTTACTTTTTTTTTCTTTCCATGATGGCAGGTGAGGCCCTGCCTCACCTGCCTCTAGTGACTGCACGTCACTGCTCCGGAGTATAAGTCGCACCGGCCAAAAATGCATAATAAAGAAGGGAAAAAACATATATAAGTCGCATTTTTTGGGGAAATGTATTTGATAAAAGCCAACAGCAAGAATAGACATTTGAAAGGCAATTTAAAATAAATGAAGAATAGTGAACAACAGGCTGAATAAGTGTACGTTATATGAGGCATAAATAACCAACTGGTATGTTAACGTAACATATTATGGTAAGAGTCATTCAAATAACTATAACATATAGAACATGCTATACGTTTACCAAACAATCTGTCACTAAATCCCATGAAATCTTATACGTCTAGTCTCTTACGTGAATGAGATCAATAATATTATTTGATATTTTACACTAATGTGTTCATCATTTCACACATAAGTCGCTCCTGAGTATAAGTCGCACTGGGTATAACTGGGTGTAACACATGGCACACTGACAAAGCTTAACCTATTGTTACTATAACAATCTACAAGGTTAATGTAGGTTGCTTCTCTTTCTCCCCCTCCATTTTTCTGCATTCTTTCGTTTGTCAAGTTATCATTACGTATATGTATTGTTGCACTTGAACAACTGTATTGTTGATAATAAAGGTAAAGTATTGGTAGTGTGCTTTATCAATAGCGCTATTTCTATTGGTATTTGTATTGATCCATTTGTAGTGTAATAATGCTCATTATCATTTCTGTATTATTTTTAATTTTTCGCTAACTGCTTCTTTGCTATTACTTTGACCATCATATTTGTACATGTCCTATTTGCTGATGTTGCTCTATTGTTGTTGTTGTTGTTGTTTGCTGTTGTTGTTTTTGTCTCTCTGTCTAATCCCCCTCTTGTCCCCACAATTTCCCCCTCTGTCTTCTTTTTTTTTCTCTTTCTATCCCCTCCTGCTCCGGCCCGGCTGCACTAAATGATAATATAAATACATTTAATAAAGTCAAATACAAATAAGGCAACAAGAGAAGTATCCTACACTTCTCTTTTGTAAAGTAAATCTGAACAGCCGACATGGGCATCTACATCAACTATATGATTTGCCTGAGAAGCTGGACAGGACACAAAAAAAAAAATTAAAATTAAAATTAAAATTAAAATTAAAATGGCTTTCAAATGTCTATTCTTGGTGTTGGCTTTTATCAAATACATTTCCCCAAAAAATGCGACTTATACTCCAGTGTGACTTATATATGTTTTTTTCCCTCTTTATAATGCATTTTCGGCAGATGCGACTTATACTCCGGTGCGACTTATACTCCGAAAAATACGGTATAAGTCGCACCCCCGGCCAAGCTATGAAAAAAACTGTGACTTATAGTCCGAAAAATACGGTAATATCCAATACAAGAGCTGTATTACAAACAATGCTCGGTTTTAGTAAGGGTTTGTCAGTTATTTGACACACTTTGAGGAGAAAGACAAACATGTAATGAAATGAAATGTAAACAAATTGCTCTGCAAGGACACAACAAACCAGACTGGCCTGTTGTGTGTATTGTTGAGCGTTTAAACAGTCACATCTTGTAATGGCTCAAGGTGATGCAGCTCAGCATTGCAGGTGATCTCTTAGGATGTCTGATGAAACCCTGGCGTGTATTCCCAGTAGGAGGAACAAACAGATTGAGCCCACAGACAGCTGAAGTTGCGTCAGACACACACACATTCACAAGCGCGCACACACACATACATACACACAAACGCAAGCATGCAGATAAACAGGCATTCACCACACACACACCTGATCGTTACCAACATGGTAATATGAACAACAACAGAGTAAAATGAGTGTGTGATGTGTTTTGCCTTTCTATATGAACTATATACAGGTAAAAGCCAGTAAATTAGAATATTTTGAAAAACTTGATTTATTTCAGTAATTGCATTCAAAAGGTGTAACTTGTACATTATATTTATTCATTGCACACAGACTGATGCATTCAAATGTTTATTTCATTTAATTTTGATGATTTGAAGTGGCAACAAATGAAAATCCAAAATTCCGTGTGTCACAAAATTAGAATATTGTGTAAGGGTTAAATTTTGAAGACACCTGGTGCCACAAACTAATCCGCTGATTAACTCAAAACACCTGCAAAGGGCTTTAAATGGTCTCTCAGTCCAGTTCTGAAGCCTACACAAACATGGGGAAGACTTCAGATTTGACAGCTGTCCAAAAGGCAACCATCGACACATTGCACAAGGAGGGAAAGACACAAAAGGTTATTGCTGAAGAGGCTGGCTGTTCTCAGAGCTCTGTGTCCAAACACATTAATGGAGAGGCAAAGGGAAGGAAAAACTGTGGTCAGAAAAAGTGTACAAGCGATAGGGATCACCGCGCCCTGGTCAAGATTGTGAAAAAAAACCCATTCAAAAATGTGGGGGAGATTCAGAAGGAGTGGACAGCTGCTGGAGTCAGTGCTTCGAGATCCACCACCAAGAGACGCTTGAAAGACATGGGTTTCAACTGCCGCATACCTCGTGTCAAGCCACTGTTGACCAAGAAACAGCGCGAAAAGCGTCTCACCTGGGCTAAGGAAAAAAAGAGCTGGACTGCTGCTGAGTGGTCCAAAGTCATGTTTTCTGACGAAAGCAAATTTTGCATTTCCTTTGGAAATCGAGGTCCCAGAGTCTGGAGGAAGACAGGAGAGGCACAGGATCCACGTTGCCTGAAGTCTAGTGTAAAGTTTCCACCATCAGTGATGGTTTGGGGTGCCATGTCATCTGCTGGTGTCGGTCCACTCTGTTTCCTGAGATCCAGGGTCAACGCAGCCGTCTACCAGTAAGTTTTAGAGCACTTCATGCTTCCTGCTGCTGACCTGCTCTATGGAGATGGAGATTTCAAGTTCCAACAGGACTTGGCGCCTGCACACAGCGCAAAATCTACCCGTGCCTGGTTTACGGACCATGGTATTTCTGTTCTAAATTGGCCCGCCAACTCCCCTGACCTTAGCCCCATAGAAAATCTGTGGGGTATTGTGAAAAGGAAGATGCAGAATGCCAGACCCAAAAACGCAGAAGAGTTGAAGGCCACTATCAGAGCAACCTGTGCTCTCATAACACCTGAGCAGTTCCAGAAACTCATCGACTCACGCAGTAATTGAGGCAAAAGGAGCTCCAACCAAGTATTGAGTATTGTACATGCTCATATTTTTCATTTTCATACTTTTCAGTTGGCCAACATTTCTAAAAATCCCTTTTTTGTATTAGCCTTAAGTAATATTCTAATTTTGTGACACACGGAATTTTGGATTTTCATTTGTTGCCACTTCAAATCATCAAAATTAAATGAAATAAACATTTGAATGCATCAGTCTGTGTGCAATGAATAAATATAATGTACAAGTTACACCTTTTGAATGCAATTACTGAAATAAATCAAGTTTTTCAAAATATTCTAATTTACTGGCTTTTACCTGTAATCAATCAATCAAAGTTGACTTATATAGCCCTTAAAGGGGAACATTATCACAATTTCAGAATGGTTAAAACCATTAAAAATCAGTTTAATTATTCAAAGCTTTTTTCAAAACTTTACCCATCACGCAATATCCCTAAAAAAAGCTTCAAAGTGCCTGATTTTAACCATCGTTATATACACCCGTCCATTTTCCTGTGACGTCACATAGTGAAGCCAACACAAACAAACATGGCGGAAAGAACAGCAAGCTATAGCGACATTAGCTCGGATTCAGACTCGGATTTCAGCGGCTTAAGCGATTCAACAGATTACGCATGTATTGAAACGGATGGTTGTAGTGTGGAGGCAGGTAGCGAAAACCAAATTGAAGAAGAAACTGAAGCTATTGAGCCATATCGGTTTGAACCGTATGCAAGCGAAACCCACGAAAACGACACGACAGCCAGCGACACGGGAGAAAGCGAGGACGAATTCGGCGATCGCCTTCTAACCAACGATTGGTATGTGTTTGTTTGGCATTAAAGGAAACTAACAACTATGAACTAGGTTTACAGCATATGAAATACATTTGGCAACAACATGCACTTTGAGAGTGCAGACAGCCCAATTTTCATCAATTACCGTATTTATAAGCCGCGCCTTCAATGAACGGCATATTTCAAAACTTTGTCCACCTATAAGACGCCCCGTGTTATAAGCCGCATCTAACTGCGCTAAAGGAATGTCAAAAAAACAGTCAAATAGGTCAGTCAAACTTTAATAATATATTAAAAACCAGCGTGATGTGGGCGCGCATGGAGTCGTATATCAACATGGACGGAGCTGCGTGAAAAAAGCCACCCGGCCTCTTCGCGTAAACTTACCTTAACCACTCGCTCATCTTTTCTTCATCCATCCCTTCGGGTTAGCTTTTATGATGACGCCGGCTGGAAAGGTCTCTTTTGGCAAGGTCTTCCTTTTGAATATCACCATGGGTGGAAGTTTCTGGCCATTAGCATGGCAAGCTAGAACCACAGTGAAGGATGACTTCTCATTCCCTGTGGTGCGAATATTCACCGTACGTGCTCCCGTTGTATCCACAGTGCGGTTCACAGGAATATCAAAAGTCAGTGGAACCTCGTCCATGTTGATAACCTACTCAGTGGCCTAGTGGTTAGAGTGTCCGCCCTGAGATCGGTAGGTTGTGAGTTCAAACCCCGGCCGAGTCATACCAAAGACTATAAAAATGGGACCCATTACCTCCCTGCTTGGCACTCAGCATCAAGGGTTGCAATTGGGGGTTAAATCACCACAAAATGATTCCCGGGCGCGGCCACCGCTGCTGCCCACTGCTCCCCTCACCTCCCAGGGGGTGATCAAGGGTGATGGGTCAAATGCAGAGAATAATTTCGCCACACCTAGTGTGTGTGTGACAATCATTGGTACTTTAACTTTAACTTTAACTTTATAATGTTCTCTGGCCGGATCTTTTTTTCAGCTATCTTGTTTTTACAATATGCACGGAAAGTAGCCAGCTTTTCTTGAAAGTCTTTAGGCAGTTGCTGTGAAATAGAAGTCCGTGTGCGGATGGAGAGATTGCGTCTTTTCATGAACCGGAAACCTGTCGCTTAGTAGGAGCCATTTTGTGGTCTTTACAGATGTAAACACACAAAGGAAATGAAACGTAATATCCGCGCGCTTCTTCTTCTTCTACGGGGGCGGGTGGTTGCTTACAGTAGAAGAAGAAGCGCTTCCTGTTCTATGGGGGCGGGTGCTTACCTTGGCGGTTGCTTGCGTAGAAGAAGAAGCACTTCCTCTTCTACGGGGAAAAAAGATGGCGGCTGTTTACCGTAGTTGCGAGACCTAAACTTTATGAAAATGAATCTTAATATTAATCCATATATAAAGCGCACCGGGTTATAAGCCGCACTGTCAGCTTTTGAGTAAATTTGTGGTTTTTAGGTGCGGCTAATAGTGCGGAAAATACGGTAATATATTCTGTAGACATACCCTCATCCGCGCTCTTTTCCTGAAAGCTGGTCTGTCCAGTTTTGGAGTTGATGTCAGCAGGCCAGGGAAGCTAGGGTCGATATTCTTCTCTTGATCATCTTCGGTGGCATAAGGGACGGTGTAAGCCAAGACATCCAGGGGGTTTAGCTCGCTCGTCTGCGGGAACAAACTGCCGCCATTGCTTGCCGTGCTAGCGAGGTCCTTTGTCCCTGAATTGCTCACACACTCCGGCAGATTCAATGGGGGTCTGGCGGCAGATTTCTTTGACTTTATGGTTGGAAATGCATCTGCTTTGAGTGTCGCAGGATATCCACACATTCTTGCCATCTCTGTCGTAGCATAGCTTTCGTCGGTAAAGTGTGCGGAACAAACGTCCGATTTCTTGCCACTTTGGCATCTTTGGGCCACTGGTGCAACTTGAATCCGTCCCTGTTGGTGTTGTTACACCCTCCGACAACACACCGACGAGGCATGATGTCTCCAAGGTACGGAAAACAGTCGAAAAAACGGAAAATAACAGAGCTGATTTGACTCGGCAGTCCGCTCCCTGTATGATCAGTGCCAGAGCTTGGTCCGCATTGCCGGTAGTAAGTCGGACACGTTTCCAGTGAGGGTTGGACTCCGCCAAGGCTGCCCTTTGTCACCCATTCTGTTCATAACTTTTATGGACAGAATTTCTAGGCGCAGTCAAGGCGTTGAGGGGATCTGGTTTGGTGGCTGCAGGATTAGGTCTCTGCTTTTTGCAGATGATGTGGTCCTGATGGCTTCATCTGGCCAGGATCTTCAGCTCTCACTGTATCGGTTCGCAGCTGAGTGTGAAGCGACTGGGATGAGAATCAGCACCTCCAAGTCCGAGTCCATGGTTCTCGCCCGGAAAAGGGTGGAGTGCCATCTCCGGGTTGGGGAGGAGATCTTGCCCCAAGTGGAGGAGTTCAAGTACCTCGGAGTCTTGTTCACGAGTGGGGGAAGAGTGGATGGTGAGATCGACAGGCGGATCGGTGCGGCGTCTTCAGTAATGCGGACGCTGTATCGATCCGTTGTGGTGAAGAAGGAGCTGAGCCGGAAGGCAAAGCTCTCAATTTACCGGTCGATCTACGTTCCCATCCTCACCTATTGTCATGAGCTTTGGGTTATGACCGAAAGGACAAGATCACGGGTACAAGCGGCCGAAATGAGTTTCCTCCGCCGGGTGGCGGGGCTCTCCCTTAGAGATAGGGTGAGAAGCTCTGCCATCCGGGGGGAGCTCAAAGTAAAGCCGCTGCTCCTCCACATGGAGAGGAGCCAGATGAGGTGGTTCGGGCATCTGGTCAGGATGCCACCCGAACGCCTCCCTAGGGAGGTGTTTAGGGCACGTCCCACCGGTAGGAGGCCGCGGGGAAGACCCAGGACACGTTGGGAAGACTATGTCTCCCGGCTGGCCTGGGAACGCCTCGGGGTCCCACAGGAAGAGCTGGACGAAGTGGCTGGGGAGAGGGAAGTCTGGGCTTCCCTGCTTAAGCTGCTGCCCCCGCGACCCGACCTCGGATAAGCGGAAGAAGATGGATGGAGATGGATGGATTTGACTCGGTGTTTGAGAAAATGGCGGATTGCTTCCCGATGTGACGTCACCTTGTGACGTCATCGCTCCGAGAGCGAATACTAGAAAGACGTTTAATTCGCCAAAATTCACCCATTTAGAGTTTGGAAATCGGTTAAAAAAAAAAAAGGTCTTTTTTCTGCAACATCAAGGTATATATTGACGCTTACATAGGTCTGGTGATAATGTTCCCCTTTAATCACAAACGTCTCAAAGGTCCGCACAAGCCACAACGACATCAGGGCAAGAAAAAAACCCAACCCAATAGGGACAAGGAGAAACCTTGGAATGGACCGCAGATGTGGGGACTACAATGGATGCCGAGTGGATGCAGTTAATAACGTGAGAGTCTAGTAGTTCATAGTGAGGCCAGCAGTGGATCCTCTTGTATGTAAACAAGTAAGCAGAGCAGAGACGTCAACAACTGATGCATAGAGCAGTGGTCCATCTTGGAACAGCTATTAAAGATATTGTATTGACAGTTGCGATCATCATGGACAATGATAAGACCTTCTGGAGGAAAGTTCTGTGGTCAGATGAAACAAAAGTTGAGCTGTTTGGCCACAATACCCAGCAATATGTTTGGAGGAGAAATGGTGAGGCCTTTAATCCCAGGAACACCAAACCTACCGTCAAGCATGGTGGTGGTACTATTATGCTCTGGGCCTGTTTTGCTGCCAATGGAACTGCTGCTTTAAATGGGACAATGAAAAAGAAGGATTACCTCCAAATTGTTCAGGACAAGCTAAAATCATCAGCCAAGAGGTTGGGTCTTGGGCGCAATGTTTTTTGTGAGCAACAAGTATGTGCTCCAATCACTACATCACAAAAACATAAGAAATGATTGTAAAGTCAAGACAGCCATGACATGATGTTCTTTACAAGTTTATGTACACTTTTGATGGCGACTGTACATGAACATCTCAATGATATCATGCACTTCTATCTACCTAATGAAATAATAATAACCTACCTGCCAAATGTATGCAGATGATACAATCATTTATGTGGCAGCTGACAGACCCTCATCAGGCTTCGGAGGTATTAAACAGACAGTTTGTGTCATGACTTGGTCCTGGGGTTTAGTTTTTCTAGAAGGCAACGGAAAGTTGGCTCGGGCGAGACGGGAATGTGAGAACATATTTATTTTTAAAAAAGTACAAATGAAAAGCGCGCACAGTGGCGGAGAAACAACTTGGCTATGAAAACAAATACTTGCACAAAGGCAGAAACTATGAACAACAAAACAACACTAACTGTGGCATTAATAAACAAAACTTACTTGGCATGGACAAAAAGGAGCAGCGTGAACGATGGACATGAAAAAAAAAAATGTCAGAAATGTGCAGAGCATAAATGTGGGGATGTCACCAGAAAGACAAACTGAAAACAATGAACTTAAATACTACAGACATGATTAACGAAAACAGGTGCGTGACTCAAAACGTGAAACAGGTGCGTGACGTGACAGGTGAAAACTAATGGGTTGCTATGGTGACAAACAATATAATATATCCAACATAATAGTAAGAGTCCAGTCCATAGTGGATCTAACATAATAATTTGAGAGTCCAGTCCATAGTGGATCTAACATAATAGTGTGAGAGTCCAGTCCATAGTGGATCTAACATAATAGTAAGAGTCCAGTCCATAGTGGATCTAACATAATAGTGTGAGAGTCCAGTCCATAGTGGATCTAACATAATAGTGAGAGTTCAGTCCATAGTGGATCTAACATAATAGTGTGAGAGTCCAGTCCATAGTGGATCTAACATAATAGTGTGAGAGTCCAGTCCATAGTGGATCTAACATAATAGTGTGAGAGTCCAGTCCATAGTGGATCTAACATAATAGTGTGAGAGTCCAGTCCATAGTGGATCCATCATAATAGTAAGAGTCCAGTCCATAGTGGATCTAACATAATAGTGAGAGTCTAGTCCATAGTGGATCTAACATAATAGTGTGAGAGTCCAGTCCATAGTGGATCTAACATAATAGTGTGAGAGTCCAGTCCATAGTGGATCTAACATAATAGTGAGAGTCTAGTCCATAGTGGATCTAACATAATAGTGAGAGAGTCCAGTCCATAGTGGATCTAACATAATAGTGAGAGTCCAGTCCATAGTGGATCTAACATAATAGTGAGAGTCTAGTCCATAGTGGATCTAACATAATAGTAAGAGTCCAGTCCATAGTGGATCTAACATAATAGTGAGAGTCTAGTCCATAGTGGATCTAACATAATAGTGAGAGTCTAGTCCATAGTGGATCTAACATAATAGTGAAAGTCCAGTCCATAGTGGATCTAACATAATAGTAAGAGTCCAGTCCATAGTGGATCTAACATAATAGTGAGAGTCTAGTCCATAGTGGATCTAACATAATAGTGAGAGTCTAGTCCATAGTGGATCTAACATAATAGTGAAAGTCCAGTCCATAGTGGATCCAACATAATAGTGAAAGTCCAGTCCATAGTGGATCTAACATAATAGTGAGAGTCCAGTCCATAGTGGATCTAACATAATAGTAAGAGTCCAGTCCATAGTGGATCTAACATAATAGTGAGAGTCCAGTCCATAGTGGATCTAACATAATAGTGAGAGTCCAGTCCATAGTGGATCTAACATAATAGTAAGAGTCCAGTCCATAGTGGATCTAACATAATAGGGAGAGTCCAGTCCATAGTGGATCCAACATAATAGGGAGAGTCCAGTCCATAGTGGATCTAACATAATAATGTGAGAGTCCAGTCCATAGTGGATCTAACATAATAGTGAGAGTCCAGTCCATAGTGGATCTAACATAATAGTAAGAGTCCAGTCCATAGTGGATCTAACATAATAGTGAGAGTCCAGTCTATAGTGGATCTAACATAATATTGAGAGTCCAGTCCATAGTGGATCTAACATAATAGTAAGAGTCCAGTCCATAGTGGATCTAACATAATAGTGAGAGTCCAGTCCATAGTGGATCTAACATAATAGTGAGAGTCCAGTCCATAGTGGATCTAACATAATAGTAAGAGTCCAGTCCATAGTGGATCTAACATAATAGTGAGAGTCCAGTCCATAGTGGATCTAACATAATAGTAAGAGTCCAGTCCATAGTGGATCTAACATAATAGTAAGAGTCCAGTCCATAGTGGATCTAACATAATAGTAAGAGTCCAGTCCATAGTGGATCTAACATAATAGTGAGAGTCCAGTCCATAGTGGATCAAACATAATAGTGAGAGTCCAGTCCATAGTGGATCTAACATAATAGTGAGAGAGTCCAGTCCATAGTGGATCTAACATAATAGTGTGAGAGTTCAGTCCATAGTGGATCTAACATAATAGTGAGAGTCCAGTCCATAGTGGATCTAACATAATAGTGTGAGAGTCCAGTCCATAGTGGATCTAACATAATAGTAAGAGTCCAGTCCATAGTGGATCTAACATAATAGTGTGAGAGTCCAGTCCATAGTGGATCTAACATAATAGTGTGAGAGTCCAGTCCATAGTGGATCTAACATAATATTGTGAGAGTCCAGTCCATAGTGGATCTAACATAATAGTGAGAGTCCAGTCCATAGTGGATCCAACATAATAGTGAGAGTCCAGTCCATAGTGGATCTAACATAATAGTGAGAGTCCAGTCCATAGTGGATCTAACATAATAGTGAGAGTCCAGTCCATAGTGGATCCAACATAATAGTGAAAGTCCAGTCCATAGTGGATCTAACATAATAGTGAGAGTCCAGTCCATAGTGGATCTAACATAATAGTGAGAGTCCAGTCCATAGTGGATCTAACATAATAGTGAGAGTCCAGTCCATAGTGGATCTAACATAATAGTGAGAGAGTCCAGTCCATAGTGGATCTAACATAATAGTGAGAGAGTCCAGTCCATAGTGGATCTAACATAATAGTGTGAGAGTCCAGTCCATAGTGGATCTAACATAATAGTAAGAGTCCAGTCCATAGTGGATCTAACATAATAGTGAGAGTCCAGTCCATAGTAGATCCAACATAATAGTAAGAGTCCAGTCCATAGTGGGGCCAGCAGGACACCATCCCGAGCGGAGACGGGTCAGCAGCGCAGAGATGTTCCCAACCGATACACAGGCGAGCGGTCCACCCCGGGTCCCGACTCTGGACAGCCAGCACTTCATCCATGGCCACCGGACCTGTGCCCCCCCCCTCCACAAGGAAGAGGGGAGCAGAGGAGAAAAGAAAAGAAACGGCAGATCAACTGGTCTAAAAAGGGGGTCTATTTAAAGGCTAGAGTATACAAATGAGTTTTAAGATGGGACTTAAATGCTTCTACTGAGGTAGCATCTCTAACTGTTACTGCTAGAACATTCCATAGTACTGGAGCCCGAATAGAAAACGCTCTATAGCCCGCAGACTTTTTTTGGGCTCTGGGAATCACTAATAAGCCGGAGTTCTTTGAAGGCAGATTTCTTGCCGGGACATATGGTACAATGCAATCGGCAAGATAGGATGGAGCTAGACCGTGTAGTATTTTATACGTAAGTAGTAAAACCTTAAAGTCACATCTTAAGTGCACAGGAAGCCGGTGCAGGTGAGCCAGTATAGGTATATATATATATATGTATATAAAGGTATATACAGTATAGGCGTAATATGATCAAACTTTCTTGTTCTTGTCAAAAGTCTAGCAGCCGCATTTTGTACCAATTGTAGTCTTTTAATGCTAGACATAGGGAGACCCCAAAATAATCAGTGTTGGGACTAACGCGTTACAAAGTAACTACAAACAAAGTACAAAGTACTGTAACGCCGTTAGTTTCGGCGGTAACTAGTAATCTAACGCGTTATTTTTTTTTATTCAGTAATTTAGTTACCGTTACTACATGATGCGTTACTGCGTTATTTTACGTTACTTTTGATGTAGTATCGGCTAGAAACAGAAGCGCTGCGGTGTCGTTCTTCTGAATCTTCCTCTGTCACAAGCCGGAGAGAAGAAAGGAGGCGCGGTCTATGTGTGTGTGGAGGGGTGGGGGGTGGGGGTGGGGGGGGCGGGGAGGGGAGGTTTGATCCGCGGTTTGATGTATGAAACAAACAAAAAAAAGTTGTTGTCACGTTCAGTCCACACACAGCGTGGTCATGGCGAGCGGAGTAACGGAGGAGCTTGAACGCCCCGCGCCATTTAATCGGTGTGTTTATAAGTGCAGACTCGGTTGTGCAAAACGAGGGTTTTAAACACATGCTGAACGTGCTTGAACCACGTTACGACATCCCGTCGCGCACCCACTTCAGCAATAAGATTGTGCCAGATCTTTATGAGCAGGAGAAGAAAAAAGTTGTGGATGAACTATCCCGAGCATCATCTGTTGCGCTCATGACAGACGGCTGGACGTCCAGCGGAACTATAAGCGCTCACTTCATCACAGCAGACTGGGAGATGAGAAGACACGCCCCCTCTACGAGAGTCACCTTGCGCAGGTACTGACACAAGCAGTGGAGGAATGGAAGATAAAGATATCCCAGTCACACGTGATAATGCCAAAAATCCAATAATTACAGAGAATGAGGCAGGACTGGGACCACAGATAGGTGCTTTGCACATGTAGTGAATTTGGCATCACATCTCAGTCAATAGGATGGAGCGCCTCTTTGGGAGGATCAGGAAGGTTTCCTACTTCCACCCAAGCACAACAGCTGCTCATGTGCTTAAGACAAAGCAAGAAATGCTAAAGCTGCCTGCTCATACATGATGTCCCAACGAGGTGGAACTCCACTTATGATATGTTGGAGCAGCAGGCAGCTATATACTCTGCATTGACCCACAACACCCTGAAGACAAATGTCACCCTGTCTGATGATGATGTGAGAGTGGCAGATGAGGTCCTCCAGGTGCTTAAACCCCTCAAAAGTGTTCCATCTCTACTGAGCACTGAAACTTCACCATCTGTGTCAATGATCCTGCCACTGAAAACAAGTATTCTACAATCCATGGCTCCAAGTGTGGAAGACAGCAGCATCACTCCAGATGTCAGGCTTTATTTCACTACCTATGTTTCAAGGAAGATGATGTTTCTTCTTATGTTGCACTTAAACTTGTTTTTTTATTAATGGTCATTGGTCCAAGTTTAAAGAAAGGAGGAATGCCTTTTTATGTTGCACTGTTTTTCATTAATTATGTTAAAAGGAAAATAAAAATGCATGTCAAGTTGATCAACAGATTGTATTATTCTCCAGTGCAATAACAGTACTGAAATGAAGGCAAAAAGGGCATTAATGGGAGCTTTAAGAAAAAAAGAAGTAACTAAATAGTTACTTTTCACAGTAACGCATTACTTTTTGGTGTAAGTAACTGAGTTAGTAACTGAGTTACTTTTGAAATAAAGTAACTAGTAACTGTAACTAGTTACTGGTTTTCAGTAACTAACCCAACACTGAAAATAATACGTTACAGTAGTCGAGACGAGACGTAACGAACGCATGAATAATGATCTCAGCGTCGCTAGTGGATAAAATAGAACAAATTTTAGCGATATTACAGAGATGAAAGAAGGCCGTTTTAGTAACACTCTTAATGTGTGATTCAATGTGTAATCTAATTAGTTACTATGGTCATCTAATTAGTTACTATGGTAATCTAGGTCACAGCAGCTCAGACGAGGCACCAAGCAGTGTGGGTGTGGAGTGTTTCCAGAGCCTGAAATGTGGGTGTCAGGGACAGACGTGGAAGGAGATTTTGACAACAAAGTTGTAAAGCTTAGTGATATGTCACATATATCACATTGTAGGTGTTTTTTTTTTTTTATAACCTTCGCGTTAATATTACGCTGTGTTTGTTGCATTTTTGTTTCGTTTTGCTTGATCGTAGAATATGTGGATGGAGAGTGGGTGTGACGTTCATACCGTATTTTCCGCACCATAAGGCGCCCTGGGTTATAAGCCGCGCCTTCAATGAACGGCATATTTCAAAACTTTGTCCACCTATAAGCCGCCCCGTGTTATAAGCCGCATCTAACTGCGCTAAAGGGAATGTCAAAAAAACAGTCAGATAGGTCAGTCAAACTTTAATAATATATTAAAAACCAGCGTTCTAACAACTCTGTTCACTCCCAAAATGTACGGTAATGTGCAAATGTGCAATCACAAACATAGTAAAATTCAAAATAGTGCAGAGCAATAGCAATGTCACAACACACAAAATAAACATAAAGCTCACTTTCTGAAGTTATTCTTCATTCATAAATCCCTCGAATTCTTCTCCTTCGGTGTCCGAATTAAAAAGTTGGGCGAATACGGGATCCAAAATGGCCGGCTCCGTCTCGTCGAAGTCATCAGAGTCAATGTCGCTGTTGTTGTCCAGCAGTTCCGTGAATCCTGCCTTCCGGAAAGCTCGGACCACAGTTGAGACCGATATATCCGCCCAGGCATTTACGATCCACTGGCAGATGTTGGCGTGTGTCGTCCGGCGCTGTCTCCCTGTCTTAGTGGCGCAGGTCATCTTGTTGCTTCAATTCTCTTGCTGCTGCTCTATTTCCGTGTTCTACTGCGTGACTTATTGCCTTGAGTTTGAATTCTGCGTTGTACGCGTGTCTCTTAATAGGAGCCATTTTGTGGTCTTTACAGATGTAAACACACAAATGAAATGAAACGTAATATCCGCGCGCTTCTTCTTCTACGGGGGCGGGTGGTTGCTTACAGTAGAAGAAGCGCTTCCTCTTCTATGGGGGCGGGTGCTTACCTTGGCGGTTGCTTGCGTAGAAGAAGAAGCGCTTCCTCTTCTACGGGGAAAAAAGATGGCGGCTGTTTACCGTAGTTGCGAGACCTAAACTTTATGAAAATGAATCTTAATATTAATCCATATATAAAGCGCACCGGGTTATAAGCCGCACTGTCAGCTTTTGAGTAAATTTGTGGTTTTTAGGTGCGGCTAATAGTGCGGAAAATACGGTATGTTGTCAATATTCAGTGTTTTACCCTTCATAGTTAATATTGTAACATTCTTTATTTTCATGTACATTCTGGGTGTCTCATTCAGTAAAAAAATGTAAAATTCCATTCCGTTTTTTAAGGCGGTCTGTCATAACGTTTTTGGCATTCAATCAGACATTATTGTGAGGTTTGGTATTAGTGTTCCTAAAAATAGATATACCGGCCCCCAGACACATTGTTTTCTGTAAATTTGGCCCCCCGAGTCAAAATAGTTGCCCAGGCCTGGTCAAGAACACTGGAAAACAAGAAAATGGAAGGTGGCAATGAATACCCACACCGATATTGTTTCACGCGGCCCAGAATTCCTAGCAATGGCCCTGAGAGTACATAGTGTAAGATGAGGGAGTCATTTCAATCTCTAGTTTAAGACTGCAGGTAAATAACAAATCTGTGTGAAAGTTAGCCAAAATTACAAACCCTCCATCAAAGCGACTTCATCTGTGTGAACTCTGTACTAAGGACAAATCAATAATACTAAGTAAATGTTTGCTTCAGCTGATGTGACCGTGTGGATCTGACCAAAAAAGGAAAACAACTCTTGCTATTTGATTAAAAAAAGACATGCAGGGTGTAGAGTTGTACGGTTTACCAGTATTAGTATAGTACCGCGATACTAATGAATCATATTCAGTACTATACCGCCTCTAAAATGTTTACGAGCAGAGGAGCATGTTCGGCAGCGCACAATCATGGAGTACTTACAAGCAGACAATGTGTGTAGGCAGAAAAGGGAGAATGGACGCATTTTCGCTTAAAAATTTGATCGATTGAATTGATTGAAACTTTTATTAGTAGATTGCCCAGTACAGTACATATTCCGTACAATTGACCACTAAATGGTAACACCCCAATAAGTTTTTCAACTAGTTTAAGTCGGGGTCCACGTTGTCACGTTCAAACACTGAGGACATCTATTAAACAAGACAAAAGGCAAGGAATCAAACAGAGACAGAATTCAATTTGGACTCAATATTGAGGAGAGACATGGCCACTGCACTCTCTGTACAGTCCTGCACCACGCTCTGACGAAGAAGGTTTTCGTCTCCTCTTTTATTCAGATGTTCAATGTTCACGCACCAACACATGTCACAGCAGGAATGGGAAGTATGTAAAACAGTCATTGTTTTCGGTCGCTTTGAAGACCAAGAAGAGGATTTCTCGGGCTTGGGCTCTTCCTGGATCCAGCTGGGGCAGGTGTTGGAGGACAATGGATAACCCCTCCCGTCTCCTGACCACAGCGACTTCAAGAGGGCAGCGGGTCGTAAATAGCGTTGACCTCGGTTACCAAATAGTTGGAAGAGAGTTTGTGAAATACTTCAAAGAGAGTTCGTTTAACACTTCAAAGAGAGTTCCTCTGGAAGTTGAGCAGATCCTGCCATCTGTCCGTGTTGAAATCACAGTGGCGTTTCACGAGCATTCTTCCTCTTGTTAGGCCTCGAAAGACAGCATTCATCTTCTTATCAGGAACATAATGTAATACAACGTTTCTTTTGTGATAACTTACAAACAATTATTCCAACACACGTTAATCAATTCATGGTACAAATATATACTATCATCATAATACAGTCATCACACAAGTTCATCATCAGAGTATAAACATTGAATTATTTACAATCCGGGGTGTGGGATGAGGAGGGTTTGGTTGATATCATCAACAATTGCATCATCAGAGAAATGGACATTGAAACAGTGTAGGTGTGACTTGGTAGGATATGTACAGCGAGCAGAGAACATAGTGAGTTCAGATAGCATAAGAACAAGTATATACATTAGAAATACATTTGATTATTTACATTTGGTTATTTACAATCCGGGGAGGTGGGATGTGGAGGGGAGGGTGTTAGTCAAGGGTTGAAGTTGCCTGGAGGTGTTCTTTTATTGCGGTTTTGAAGGAGGATAGAGATGCCCTTTCTTTTACACCTGTTGGGAGTGCATTCCATATTGATGTGGCATAGAAGGAGAATGAGTTAAGACCTTTGTTAGATGGGAATCTGGGTTTAACGTGGTTAGTGGAGCTCCCCCTGGTGTTGTGGTTATGGCGGTCATTTAAGGAAGTAGTTTGACATGTACTTCAGTATCAGGGAGGTGTAGCGGATTTTATAGACCAGGCTCAGTGCAAGTTGTTTTGCTAAACCAACGATAAAGGTGAAGTTATAACACTGAAACACCCTCAGGAAGAGCTGCTTTAAGACATGACTAGCTACCTAGCGGCTAAAGTACATCGGAGGCAAGGATTAGTGTTTTAAATCACTAATTCTCGCCTCAATGGCGACAAATAAAGTAAGTTTCTTACAAGTATCATCCCTCCAGGACGAGGAATAGCTAAACATGCTTCACTACACACCGTAGCTCACCCCCGTCACAATGTAAACAAACATCATTAGTGGATCAACACCTGACATCCACTGTAATGATACCAAGTATCTAGTCGATACTACTATGATATACATCAATATTTGTTTGGCATCACAACATCTTCTTTTGTTTTAAAAAAAGTTATATTATGTTTATGAAGTCAGTAAATATGTCCCTGGACACATGAGGACTTTGAATATGACCAATGTATGATCCTGGAACTACTTGGTATCAGATCCATACCTAAATTTGTGGTATCATCCAAAACTGATGTAAAGTATCAAAGAAGAAAAGAATAGGTGATTATTACATTTGAACAGAAGTGTAGATAGAACATGTTAAAAGAGAAAGTGAGCAGATATTTACAGTAAATGAACAAGTAGATTAATAATTCATTTTCTAACACATAATAATTTTGACAAAATAATAGAATAATAAATGACACAATAGGTTACTGCATATGCCATCCATCCCATCCATCTTCTTCCGCTTATCCGAGGTCGGGTCGCGGGGGCAGCAGCTTAAGCAGGGAAGCCCAGACTTCCCTCTCCCCAGCCACTTCGTCCAGCTCTTCCTGTGGGACCCCGAGGCGTTCCCAGGCCAGCCGGGAGACATAGTCTTCCCAACGTGTCCTGGGTCTTCCCCGCGGCCTCCTACCGGTCGGACGTGCCCTAAACACCTCCCTAGGGAGGCGTTCGGGTGGCATCCTGACCAGATGCCCGAACCACCTCATCTGGCTCCTCTCCATGTGGAGGAGCAGCGGCTTTACTTTGAGCTCCTCCCGGATGACAGAGCTTCTCACCCTATCTCTAAGGGAGAGCCCCGCCACCCGGCGGAGGAAACTCATTTCGGCCGCTTGTACCCGTGATCTTGTCCTTTCGGTCATAACCCAAAGCTCATGACCATAGGTGAGGATGGGAACGTAGATCGACCGGTAAATCGAGAGCTTTGCCTTCCGGCTCAGCTCCTTCTTCATCACAACGGATCGATACAGCGTCCGCATTACTGAAGACGCCGCACCGATCCGCCTGTCGATCTCACGATCCACTCTTCCCTCACTCGTGAACAAGACTCCGAGGTACTTGAACTCCTCCACTTGGGGCAAGATCTCCTCCCCAACCCGGAGATGGCACTCCACCCTTTTCCGGGCGAGAACCATGGACTCGGACTTGGAGGTGCTGATTCTCATCCCAGTCGCTTCACACTCGGCTGCGAACCGATCCAGTGAGAGCTGAAGATCCTGGCCGGATGAAGCCATCAGGACCACATCATCTGCAAAAAGCAGAGACCTAATCCTGCAGCCACCAAACCAGATCCCCTCAACACCTTGACTGCGCCTAGAAATTATGTCCATAAAAGTTATGAACAGAATCGGTGACAAAGGGCAGCCTTGGCGGAGTCCAACTCTCACTGGAAACGTGTCCGACTTACTGCCGGCAATGCGGACCAAGCTCTGGCACTGATCATACAGGGAGCGGACTGCCACAATCAGACAGTCCGATACCCCATACTCTCTGAGCACTCCCCACAGGCCTTCCCGAGGGACACGGTCGAATGCCTTCTCCAAGTCCACAAAACACATGTAGACTGGTTGGGCAAACTCCCATGCACCCTCAAGGACCCTGCCGAGAGTATAGAGCTGGTCCACAGTTCCACGACCAGGACGAAAACCACACTGTTCCTCCTGAATCCGAGGTTCGACTATCCAGCGTAGCCTCCTCTCCAGTACACCTGAATAGACCTTACCGGGAAGGCTGAGGAGTGTGATCCCACGATAGTTAGAACACACCCTCCGGTTCCCCTTCTTGAAGAGAGGAACCACCACCCCGGTCTGCCAATCCAGAGGTACCGCCCCCGATGTCCACGCGATGCTGCAGAGTCTTGTCAACCAAGACAGCCCCACAGCATCCAGAGCCTTAAGGAACTCCGGGCGGATCTCATCCACCCCTGGGGCCTTGCCACCGAGGAGCTTTTTAACTACCTCAGCAACCTCAGCCCCAGAAATAAGAGAGCCCACCACAGATTCCCCAGGCACTGCTTCCTCATAGGAAGACATGTTGGTGGGATTGAGGAGGTCTTCGAAGTATTCCCTCCACCGATCCACAACATCCGCAGTCGAGGTCAGCAGAACACCATCCTCACCATACACGGTGTTGATAGTGCACTGCTTCCCCTTCCTGAGGCGGCGGATGGTGGTCCAGAATTGCTTCGAAGCCGTCCGGAAGTCGTTTTCCATGGCTTCCCCGAACTCCTCCCATGTCCGAGTTTTTGCCTCCGCGACCGCTGAAGCCGCACACCGCTTGGCCTGTCGGTACCTGTCCGCTGCCTCAGGAGTCTTATGAGCATATGTCAGCAGCTAAATTAGGAGCCTTTGTTTGCTTACTTTCTACTAAAATACAAGTTGTCTAGTATGTTCACTATTTTATTTAAGGACAAACATGCAATAAGAAACATATGTTTCATGTACCCTAAGATTTTGTTATTTCTGGTCTTGTCGTCCCCTCCTGAGTGGAGGGAAGACGCGGCTGCGTAGTTGGATCAAAAGAGACGTCCGAGACGCTTTGCTGAACCAAAAGTTGCTTTATTACAAGCGAGCGTCATTTAAACAGGTCTGCAGTATCCGGAGGAATCTTAGTCAAAAATGGAGGATTCCTACCTGGAGAAGCCAAACCATAAATGTAAATATTCCTTCTTTGTCTGTCTGGGTGTGCGCTAAGTCTAAACAGCACCACCTGACCACAAAAGGAGATGTTGGTGTGTAAGTGTCTGGAAAACAACCGCTTTAAGTCATAACTTAAAGGTTGGTGTTTGAACCAGACAGGTAGTCTCCTCTCAAGGATAGGGCTATCACTTTTGCATTCCGAAGTCCCAATTAGGGCCTCCATCCTACGAGAAGTGATCCAATTCCCCTGCGAATATCAAACTAAGGGGCCTTATCTTATCATGTGCTCACACTGAAACACCACTGTGTACTCAAACTTGAAGGTTTGCTTTCTCCAAGATGAATATGAGCATTCACCGTGTCTAGAACACAGTGGTGTGTCGTCAGGGCCAGCCAGGCCTTCTCTGCTGGCCTAACATAACCACAAATCATCATCATAATTAAAGATAAAAGTCATTTTTAATTTACTTCATACTTGCCAACCCTCCCGGATTTTCCGGGAGACTCCCGAAATTCAGCGCCTCTCCCGAAAACCTCCCGGGACAAATTTTCTCCCGAAAATCTCCCGAAATTCAGGCGGATGGACCTGAGTCCGCTAACCCACAATATAAACAGCATACCTGCCCAATCACGTTATAACTGTAGAATGATTGAGGGCGAGTTCTTGGTTTCTTATGTGGGTTTATTGTTAGGCAGTTTCATTAACGTCCTCCCAGCGTGGCAACAACACACAACAACAGCAGTCACATTTTTGTATACCGTAAAGCAGTTCGTTTGCCGTAAACAACAATGTTGTGACACTCTTAAACAGGACAATACTGCCATCTAGTGCATTTGATGAAAGCACTTTTGTGCGTGCCACACAGCAATGCATCATCAGAGAGGGTGTTCAGCATGGTTCGAAAAATAGTGACAGAGAATAGAACAAGGATGGACAATTCAACCCTTAACTCAACAATGAGTAGATGAGTGTTTTGTGTGTGTATATGTGTAAATAAATGAACACTGAAATTCAAGTATTTATTTATATATATATATATATATATATATATATATATATATATATATATATATATATATATATATATATATATATATATATATATATATATATATATATATATATATATATATATATATATAATAAAATACATAAATATATATATATATATATATATATATATATACAGGTAAAAGCCAGTAAATTAGAATATTTTGAAAAACTTGATTTATTTCAGTAATTGCATTCAAAAGGTGTAACTTGTACATTATATTTATTCATTGCACACAGACTGATGCATTCAAATGTTTATTTCATTTAATTTTGATGATTTGAAGTGGCAACAAATGAAAATCCAAAATTCCGTGTGTCACAAAATTAGAATATTACTTAAGGCTAATACAAAAAAGGGATTTTTAGAAATGTTGGCCAACTGAAAAGTATGAAAATGAAAAATATGAGCATGTACAATACTCAATACTTGGTTGGAGCTCCTTTTGCCTCAATTACTGCGTTAATGCGGCGTGGCATGGAGTCGATGAGTTTCTGGCACTGCTCAGGTGTTATGAGAGCCCAGGTTGCTCTGATAGTGGCCTTCAACTCTTCTGCGTTTTTGGGTCTGGCATTCTGCATCTTCCTTTTCACAATACCCCACAGATTTTCTATGGGGCTAAGGTCAGGGGAGTTGGCGGGCCAATTTAGAACAGAAATACCATGGTCCGTAAACCAGGCACGGGTAGATTTTGCGCTGTGTGCAGGCGCCAAGTCCTGTTGGAACTTGAAATCTCCATCTCCATAGAGCAGGTCAGCAGCAGGAAGCATGAAGTGCTCTAAAACTTGCTGGTAGACGGCTGCGTTGACCCTGGATCTCAGGAAACAGAGTGGACCGACACCAGCAGATGACATGGCACCCCAGACCATCACTGATGGTGGAAACTTTACACTAGACTTCAGGCAACGTGGATCCTGTGCCTCTCCTGTCTTCCTCCAGACTCTGGGACCTCGATTTCCAAAGGAAATGCAAAATTTGCTTTCGTCAGAAAACATGACTTTGGACCACTCAGCAGCAGTCCAGCTCTTTTTTTCCTTAGCCCAGGTGAGACGCTTTTTGCGCTGTTTCTTGGTCAACAGTGGCTTGACACGAGGTATGCGGCAGTTGAAACCCATGTCTTTCAAGCGTCTCTTGGTGGTGGATCTTGAAGCACTGACTCCAGCAGCTGTCCACTCCTTCTGAATCTCCCCCACATTTTTGAATGGGGTTTTTTTCACAATCTTGACCAGGGCGCGGTGATCCCTATCGCTTGTACACTTTTTCTGACCACAGTTTTTCCTTCCCTTTGCCTCTCCATTAATGTGTTTGGACACAGAGCTCTGAGAACAGCCAGCCTCTTCAGCAATAACCTTTTGTGTCTTTCCCTCCTTGTGCAATGTGTCGATGGTTGCCTTTTGGACAGCTGTCAAATCTGAAGTCTTCCCCATGTTTGTGTAGGCTTCAGAACTGGACTGAGAGACCATTTAAAGCCCTTTGCAGGTGTTTTGAGTTAATCAGCTGATTAGTTTGTGGCACCAGGTGTCTTCAAAATTTAACCCTTACACAATATTCTAATTTTGTGACACACGGAATTTTGGATTTTCATTTGTTGCCACTTCAAATCATCAAAATTGAATGAAATAAACATTTGAATGCATCAGTCTGTGTGCAATGAATAAATATAATGTACAAGTTACACCTTTTGAATGCAATTACTGAAATAAATCAAGTTTTTCAAAATATTCTAATTTACTGGCTTTTACCTGTATATATATTAGGGATGTCCGATAATGGCTTTTTGCCGATATCCGATATTCCGATATTGTCCAACTCTTTAATTACCGATACCGATATCAACCGATACCGACATCAACCGATACATACAGTCGTGGAATTAACACATTATCATGCCTAATTTGGACAACCAGGTATGGTGAAGATAAGGTACTTTTTAAAAAAAATAATAAAATTAAATTAAATAAATAAATAAAAAACATTTTCTTGAATAAACAAGAAAGTAAAACAATTTAAAAACAGCTACATAGAAACTAGTAATGAATGAAAATGAGTAAAATGAAGTGTTAAAGGTTAGTACTATTAGTGGACCAGCAGCACGCACAATCATGTGTGCTTACGGACTGTATCCCTGCAGACTGTATTGATATATATTGATATATAATGTAGGTTCTCGCCCGGAAAAGGGTGGAGTGCCATCTCCGGGTTGGGGAGGAGATCTTGCCCCAAGTGGAGGAGTTCAAGTACCTCGGAGTCTTGTTCACGAGTGGGGGAAGAGTGGATCGTGAGATCGACAGGCGGATCGGTGCGGCGTCTTCAGTAATGCGGACGCTGTATCGATCCTTTGTGGTGAAGAAGGAGCTGAGCCGGAAGGCAAAGCTCTCAATTTACCGGTCGATCTACGTTCCCATCCTCACCTATGGTCATGAGCTTTGGGTTATGACCGAAAGGACAAGATCACGGGTACAAGCGGCCGAAATGAGTTTCCTCCGCCGGGTGGCGGGGCTCTCCCTTAGAGATAGGGTGAGAAGCTCTGTCATCCGGGGGGAGCTCAAAGTAAAGCCGCTGCTCCTCCACATGGAGAGGAGCCAGATGAGGTGGTTCGGGCATCTGGTCAGGATGCCACCCGAGCGCCTCCCTAAGGAGGTGTTTAGGGCATGTCCGACCGGTAGGAGGCCACGAGGAAGACCCAGGACACGTTGGGAAGACTATGTCTCCCGGCTGGCCTGGGAACGCCTCGGGATCCCCCGGGAGGAGCTGGACGAAGTTGCTGGGGAGAGGGAAGTCTGGGTTTCCCTGCTTAGGCTGCTGCCCCCGCGACCCGACCTTGGATAAGCGGAAGAAGATGGATGGATGGATAATGTAGGAACCTACCAGAATATTAATAACAGAAAGAAACAACCCTTTTGTGTGAATGAGTGTGATTGGGGGAGGGAGGTTTTTTGGGTTGGTGCACTAATTGTAAGTGTATCTTGTGTTTTTTATGTTGATTTAATAAAAAAAACCAAAAAAAAACCACAAAAAAAACCGATACCGATAATAAAAAAATCTGACACCGATAATTTCTATTACATTTTAACGCATTTATCGACCGATAATATCGGTATATACAGTATATGTACAGTATATATATGAAATACTTAACTTGGTGAATTTTAGCTGTAAATATACTCCTCCCCTCCTAACCACGCCCCCCGCTCCCAACCACGCCCCCACCTCCCGAAATCGGAGGTCTCAAGGTTGGCAAGTATGCCAACACTGAATGAGTTAGTTAATACACTTCAAAATATAGCCAATAATGTAGTTTTTTGTGGTCCCCTATATTCAGAAAAGTAGCGAAAAGTATGGAGATACATTTAGTTACCAGGACAACACTAGCAGGGTGTAACTCCGCCTATTGATCACAGACCATCCTCCTCCTCCTCCTCCTCCGCACTTTCTCCACACACCGCATGGATATCTTCAGAGCGCGGGAGCGTGTGTTTAAAGACAGAACCCCCCACCAAAAACCATCTTCCCGCCCCCTTTTCTACATTTTTTTTCCCCCTCTTCTTCCGCAGGATTTGGGGGGACATCCGTGTGGTGTGGAGGACTTTTCCTATTTTGGACTTGTTACACGGAGTGTGGAAAGTGCGGCGTGGTAACACAGTGAACTAATTGAGCTGAAGGAGGAGAGAAGACGAAGACATGCGGCGAGGACACAAGTCATCAACGTGAGCTTATTTCACTACTTTTATGTTCTCCTCTTCAAATATTGCGTGTTTTGGGGAAGCCACAAACAGCCAGCTATTAATTTTTTGTATAAATATGACATTCCGGCGAAGTTGAACTGGATTCCTGTTGACTAACCGCAGCTAACAAACAGAATTCAAGGCAGGATCTGCTTATCAAATGTTGAAATAACTTTGACACAGACTGACATTCTTTGCAAATGTTTGGTCTGTTTGTTTATCTACTCTAGGAGATAAAACGTTCCTCTCAAAGCTTTGACATCAAAATTTGTGTCTTTAATGTAAATCTAAAGCATTGTTCCATTGTTTTAGTGACGCCTTTTGCAGCGCTTGTTTGTTTGTTGACAATTAATTAAAATGTAACAAAACCCTGGTTTAAAGGTCAGGAAAGTTATTGGGAGTCTTACAACAAATTCGTAAAATGGGACTTTCTTTCTTTCACCCGCCGTCTACTGGGATAGCCTCTGCAATAAATGCATGACGTCATAACGATTTTCATAAAATGTCTTTGATGTTCTTTTAAACTTTCATCTAATATCCAATCCACTTTATTTACATAGCACATTTAAACAACAACAATGTTTCCAAAGTGCTGCACAACAATATTAAAAACAATATTCAAATATTATCCTTAGCTCCTCCAATGACTGAATAAAAACAAAAAATAAATAAATATAAAACCAATATAAAAATAAGTATGATTAAAAACGATTTTAAAGGGTAAAACCAATTAAAACAGTAAATAGAAATCAGAATCAGAATCAGCTTTATTGTCATTACGCAAGGTAACGAGATTGAGGCCATTCCATACAGTGCGATGTGTGCATGCTAGAAAAACAATGTGCAAATATATAAAAATATAAAAAATGTAGAAGTGCAATGAATATGGTGTGAAATGAATATATACATGAAAAAAAACAAAAACAAAAACAGGGTGGTTGGTGGAATGGGTTATTGCACCGAAGAGAAGGCAGTTATGAGGGACAATGGGGCAGTCCGTTCAGGATGGTTATGGCCCTGGGGAAGAAGCTGTTCTTTAGCCTGTTTGTTTTGGTTTTAATGCACCTGTAGCGCTTCCCAGAGGGCAGCAGGTGGAACAGGTCAGAGCCAGGGTGGGTGCTGTCCTTGATGATGGCACTGGCTCTGTTGAGGCAGCGGGAGGTGTAGATGTCCGTCAGAGAGGGGAGAGGGCGGCCGATGATCTTCTGAGCCGTCTTGACCACTCTTTGCAGCGTCTCCCTGTCTGCTGCAGTGCAGCTGCCGTACCATACCGTAATACAGTAGGTCAGCAGGCTCTCGATGGACGAGCGGTAGAAGGTCAGCAGCAGGTCAGGCTTCAGGTTGTACTTCCCGAGGACTCTAAGGAAGTGTAGCCGCTGCTGAGCCTTCTTGATGATTGATGTGGTGTTGATTGTCCAGGAGAAGTCATTAGAGATGTGGACTCCAAGGTACCTGAAGGTGTGGACCCTCTCTACACGCTCGCCGTTGATGAATCAAAATTTATTAAAAAAAACACAGAGGACCACACAACTCACGTAGTGTTAAAAGCTAAAGAATAAGAGTGGGCCTTAAGACGAGACTTAAAACACTCCCCTGTGGGAGCAGTTTGAAGATGGAGGGGCAGAGTGTTCCAGAGCTTAGGGCCGACCACAGAGAAGACCCTGTCTCCCCTGGATTTAAGTCTGGTCTTGGGCACCACGAGCTGGAGCTGGCTCTCGGACCTCATAATAATGCTAATATATTAGCATTATTGTCTCAGAGGAGAAATTTGTCTTGGCCATCAAGACGCAGCGTTTTACATACATACATACATACTTCTACCATAACTACTGTGAAATATTGTGCAACTTATTGTCTTGCAATTAATGTACATCAGGGGCGGCATGGCGTAGTGGCCTCTTACCATCCAAAAATCGCTGCCGTTGTGTCCTTGGGCGGGACACTTCACCCTTTGCCCCCGGTGCCACTCACACCGGTGAATTGAATGATGAATGATAGGTGGTGGTCGGAGGGGCCGTTGGCGCAAATTGCAGCCACGCTTCCGTCAGTCTACCCCAGGGCAGCTGTGGCTATGAAAGTAGCTTACCACCACCAGGTGTGAATGTTTGATGGGTTCTACATGTAAAGCGACTTTGGGTACTTAGAAAAGCGCTATATAAATCCCAGTTATTATTATTATTATTATTATTACATCAGAGCTATTCAAATATTTGTATTTTTGTATTACCGTATTTTCCGCACCATAAGGCGTCCTGGGTTATAAGCCGCGCCTTCAATGAACGGCATATTTCAAAACTTTGTCCACCTATAAGCCGCCCCGTGTTGTAAGCCGCATCTAACTGCGCTAAAGGAATGTCAAAAAAACAGTCAAATAGGTCAGTCAAACTTTAATAATATATTAAAACCAGCATGATGTGGGCGCGCATGGAATCGTATATCAACATGGACGGAGCTGCGTGAAAAAAGCCACCCGGCCTCTTCGCGTAAACTTAAACTTACCTTAACCACTCGCTCATCTTTTCTTCATCCATCCCTTCGAGTTAGCTTTTATGATGACGCCGGCTGGAAAGGTCTCTTTTGGCAAGCTCTTCCTTTTGAATATCACCATGGGTGGAAGTTTCTGGCCATTAGCACGGCAAGCTAGAACCACAGTGAAGGATGACTTCTCATTCCCTGTGGTGCGAATATTCACCGTACGTGCTCCCGTTGTATCCACAGTGCGGTTCACAGGAATATCAGTTGCTGTGAAATAGTAATCCGTGTGCGGATGGAGAGATTGCGTCTTTTCGTGAACCGGATCCCTGTCGCTTAGTAGGAGCCATTTTGTGGTCTTTACAGATGTAAACACACAAAGGAAATGAAACGTACGGTAATATCCGCGCGCTTTTTCTTCTTCTACGCGGGCGGGTGGTTGCTTACAGTAGAAGAAGAAGCGCTTCCTGTTCTATGGGGGCGGGTGCTTACCTTGGCGGTTGCTTGCGTAGAAGAAGAAGCGCTTCCTGTTCTACCGGGAAAAAAGATGGCGGCTGTTTACCGTAGTTACGAGACCGAAACTTTATGAAAATGAATCTTAATATTAATCCATATATAAAGCGCACCGGGTTATAAGGCGCACTGTCAGCTTTTGAGAAAATTTGTGGTTTTTAGGTGCGCCTTATAGTGCGGAAAATACGGTAGATTCTGCAGCTAGTGTTTGGATCCCACTGTACGCAATATCTGAAGAGCATGGAAAAAAGCATTTCACTGTGGTGTACTCTGCATGTGACCAATAAACCTTGAACCTTCATTCATTCATACATACATACATTCATACATAGTTCATCAAACAATACAGTGAACAGTGCACAGGTATATCAGTTAGTAATGAGATCACACATTTCACTTCCCCCGTATTGCATACCTCCCGTATTGCACTATCCCAATATTGCACTCCTTATTATTGCATCCTGTTATTACAGTAGTTTTCTGTTGTTAAGTGCTTTGATTGCCAGTGGAACAAAGGAAAATCTATACCTGTTGCGTTTGTATGTTGCTGTACTGTACCATTTACCACATCGTTTTACTGTACGTAAATATAAGCCTTTAGAAAAGGTTTGAAATAGGTTTTAAGAGATGTTAAGTTAAAACAACAATAGTAATTTAACAAATTAATTTTAAGTTTGTGACCATTGCTCCATCTATCACAGAGTGAATAATTCTAGACCTTTTTTTTTTTTTTTTAGATCTTTTAAGATGAGATGAACATCCAGTTGATAAGCTGAGAAGTGTCATGATTGTGTTGGGCATACTTGCCAACCCTCCCGGATTTTCCGGGAGACTCCCGAAATTCAGCGCCTCTCCCGAAAACCTCCCGGGACAAATTTTGTCCCGAAAATCAGGCGGAGCTGGAGGCCACGCCCCCTCCAGCTCCATGCGGACCTGAGTGACGTGTTGACAGCCTGTTCTCACGTCCGCTTTCCCACAATATAGGCGTGCCTGCCCAATCACGTTATAACTGTAGAATGATGGAGGGCGAGTTCTTGGTTTCTTATGTGGATTTATTGCTAGGCAGTTTCATTAACGTCCTCCAAGCGCGGTAACAACACACAACAACAGCGAGTCACGTTTTCGTCTGCCGTAAAGCAGTTTGTCTGCCGTAAACAGCAATGTTGTGACACTTTTAAACAGGACAATACTGCCATCTACTGTACATGCATATGTGACCCACCCATAATGTGTCACATTTTTGTGTTGATTTATTTATTTTATTTTGTGGTTTGAATTCGTTTTTGGAGCTGTCATTACACATTTATCAGTATTCACATTAATAATAATAATAATAATAATACCTGGGATTTATATAGCGCTTTTCTAAATACCCAAAGTCGCTTTACGTGTGTGTGTGTGGGGGGGGGGAACGATAAAAACAACTTTATTAGAAAAAAATAAAATAAAAATAAATACCGTATTTTCCGCACCATAAGCCGCCCTGGGTTATAAGCCGCGCCTTCAATGAACGGCATATTTCAAAACTTTGTCCACCTATAAGCCGCCCCGTGTTATAAGCCGCATCTAACTGCGCTAAAGGAATGTCAAAAAAACAGTCAGATAGGTCAGTCAAACTTTAATAATATATTAAAAACCAGCGTGATGTGGGCGCGCATGGAGTCGTATATCAACATGGACGGAGCTGCGTGAAAAAAGCCACCCGGCCTCTTCGCGTAAACTTACCTTAACCACTCGCTCATCTTTTCTTCATCCATCCATCCCTTCGAGTTAGCTTTTATGATGACGCCGGCTGGAAAGGTCTCTTTTGGCAAGGTCTTCCTTTTGAATATCACCATGGGTGGAAGTTTCTGGCCATTAGCATGGCAAGCTAGAACCACAGTGAAGGATGACTTCTCATTCCCTGTGGTGCGAATATTCACCGTACGTGCTCCCGTTGTATCCACAGTGCGGTTCACAGGAATATCAAAAGTCAGTGGAACCTCGTCCATGTTGATAATGTTCTCTGGCCGGATCTTTTTTTCAGCTATCTTGTTTTTACAATATGCACGGAAAGTAGCCAGCTTTTCTTGAAAGTCTTTAGGCAGTTGCTGTGAAATAGTAGTCCGTGTGCGGATGGAGAGATTGCGTCTTTTCATGAACCGGATCCCTGTCGCTTAGTAGGAGCCATTTTGTGGTCTTTACAGATGTAAACACACAAAGGAAATGAAACGTAATATCCGCGCGCTTCTTCTTCTTCTACGGGGGCGGGTGGTTGCTTACAGTAGAAGAAGAAGCGCTTCCTGTTCTATGGGGGCGGGTGCTTACCTTGGCGGTTGCTTGCGTAGAAGAAGAAGCACTTCCTCTTCTACGGGGAAAAAAGATGGCGGCTGTTTACCGTAGTTGCGAGACCGAAACTTTATGAAAATGAATCTTAATATTAATCCATATATAAAGCGCACCGGGTTATAAGCCGCACTGTCAGCTTTTGAGTAAATTTGTGGTTTTTAGGTGCGGCTAATAGTGCGGAAAATACGGTAAATAAATAAGAGACACCTAGGGCAGGGTCAGTTTGGAAAGGCTAATGTGAAGAGGTGAGTTTTTAGGGTGGCTTTGAAGGTAGGGAGGGAGGGGGAATCTCTGATGTGCCTGGGGAGAGCGTTCCAGAGAGAGGGGGCAGCCACGGAGAAGGCCCTGTAGCCCCAGGTTCGGCGCCTGGTCTTGGGGACCTCAAGGAGGCCGGCATCACTAGACCTGAGGGAACGGGATGGGACGTGTGGCTGGAGGAGGTCAGAGAGGTAGGGTGGTGCCAGGTTATGGAGTGCCTTGTAGGTGGTGAGGAGTATTTTAAAGGTGATTCTGTATTTGACAGGCAGCCAGTGGAGGTCATGAAGGACAGGTGTGATGTGCTCTCTGGAGCGGGTTCCGGTGAGCAGGCGGGCAGCAGAGTTCTGGACGTATTGCAGTTTGTTGAGGGTTTTGGAGGTGATGCCGTAGAGGATGCTGTTGCAGTAGTCTAGCCGGGATGAGATGAAGGCGTGGATGAGGGTTTCGGCAGCAGAGGATGTGAGGGAGGGCCGGAGACGGGCAATGTTTCTGAGGTGGAAGAATGCAGTTTTGGTGATGTGGTTTACGTGGGGGAGGAGTGAAAGGGTAGGGTCGAAAATTACACCTAGATTGCGGATGTGGGTGGAGGTAGTGACAAGGGAGCCGTCGATGTTTAATGAAAAGTCCTGAGTGGAGCGAGTGAGGGAGTCGGGGCCAATGATAATTATTTCAGATTTGTTGCAGTTGAGTTTTAGAAAGTTTTTTTGCATCCAGGTTTTTATGTCTGTGAGGCAGGTGGTGAGGGTGGAGTGGGTGGCTGTGGTGATGGTCGTGGTGGAAATGTATAGTTGTGTGTCGTCGGCATAGCAGTGAAATTGAAGGCCGTGGTGTCGGAGGATCTGACCGAGGGGTAGGAGGTAGATGGTGAAGAGTAGGGGGCCAAGTACTGAGCCCTGGGGGACGCCGTGGGTGACTGGGGCAGTGGAGGAGGTGCAGTTGTTGGTTGAGATGAATTGCTGACGGTCAGAGAGGTAGGATTTCATCCAGGACAACACACCGACGAGGCATGATGTCTCCGAGGTACGGAAAACAGTCGAAAAAACGGAACATAACAGAGCTGATTTGACTCGGTGTTTGAGAAAATGGCGGATTGCTTCCCGATGTGACGTCACGTTGTTTTTTCTGCAACATCAAGGTATATATTGACGCTTACATAGGTCTGGTGATAATGTTCCCCTTTAAGGAAAAATCAGCCCGACACCGTAAGCACACATACTTTTCTGAAGCTTATTTGTCATTGACCATGTTTCATTTTTTTCAGCAATGTGGACAACTGTCAGTCTGACAATATACAAGAAAAATGCATATTTATCACTTTACAATTAATCTGCCAATAACTTCATCAGATGCTTTTGTAACAAGGCAAAACTAGAAGGAACGAATAGGCCTGGGCCAATAATACATTTTGTTTGACGTTATATTGACTTCCAAATAGCCGATAAACGAAGAGTTATTGCCGATAACAATCTTATTGTCAACATTATTTGAGACCAAATTAACCACTGATGTAATGATAATACATAATAATAATGCAATAATACCCTTTCAATTGCAATCATTTTGTATGTTTTGTATATTTTAACATTTTAATTGAAATGCAAAATTGTACATTTCCGAATTAAATAAAACACAAATAATACAAATAAAATATGTTTGCACTTGAATAAAAATCGCAACCAAAAGCAGTAAAATAGGTTATGTCTCTTTTTGGAGGGGGCAGTGTCCCCTCAAATATGCACTACTAAAACATAAAAAATATGGCTATAGTTATTGTGGCCATAATTATCAATCAATCAATCAATCTTTATTTATATAGCCCTAAATCACAAGTGTCTCAAAGGGCTGCACAAGCCACAACGACATCCTCGGTACAAAGCCCACATACGGGCAAGGAAAACTCACCCCAGTGGGACGTCGATGTGAATGACTATGAGAAACCTTGGAGAGGACCGCATATGTGGGTAACCCCCCCCCCTCTAGGAGAGACCGAAAGCAATGGATGTCGATTATCATGGTAATCGATATTATCTGCGGTATTGTTGAATGTGCTCAAAAACTACTTACACACTCACTCAAATATTTTAACCCAAGTTGCATTTTCTTTTAAAATAACGAAAATAAATAGCCACACAGTATACTTTCTTGGTAGACGAAACATCAAAAATGGTTCTAGCTTCAAAAGATCCAACAATTTTTTTGTTTAAACATTTTCTTTCATTTTATCCATCCATCCATCTATCTTCTTCCGCTTATCTGAAGTTTAGTTGCAGGGGCAGAAGCCTAAGCAGGGAAGCCCAGACTTCTCTGCTTCGTCCAGCTCTTCCCGGGGAATCCCGACGCGTTCCTATGCCAGCTGGGAGACAGTCTCTCCACCGTGTCCTTGGTTTTCCCCGTGGCCTCCTACCGGTCAAACGCGCCCTAAACACCTCCCCGGGGAGGCGTCCTGGGGGACATTTTGAAACCGATGCAAATAGTGACTGCTTTTGCTGCCCGTAACAACGCATGTAGGCCTATATAGCGGTTATCGAGGCTGGAAAACAAAAAAAGTTCATTTTGACTTATTGTTTGTTAAATTGACTTACTGCGATTAGTTGGCGACTTGTCCAGGGTGTACCCCGCCTCCCGCACGATTGTAGCTGAGATAGGCTCCAGCGCCCCCCGCAACCTCGAAGGGAATAAGCGGTAGAAAATGGATGGATGGATGGATAAATTGACTTAGCGAATATCAGCCCAAGACAAAACATCTTGAATTTTTGACCACTTCACAGAGACTCACCTCCTACTGATGTATAAAGTTTATGCATTATTCATTCATTTAAAAAAAGCTACTTGTTATAGCTGATTTTGATAGAGATATGCTCTAAATCTTAACTGTGGTGTGGTGTTTGTAAACCAGTCTGCCTCTCATCAGTCTCCCTGAGCAGGCTAGGCAACAATAAATGTAGATTTACTCATTTATTGTAATTCTGAAATATAATAAATATGTTTGTCTTACACTTATTTTCTATTTTTAGGTTTGGATGTGCAACCAAAGCCTCACTGAGGTGATTTGACCCTGGATGCCATAATTTGATGGCATTCTGTAGACTGTCAAAGCCATCAGATATGTCTGGGTTTCTTGAGAGGCCGGTGCTGCAGTACGGCGGGCCCTACTTTCCCAGCGACCCCAGAGGGTTGCCATCCTGCATTAACTCGAACTCCTCTCTGCTGGACGCGAGAAGTCCTATTAGTCATCTGTCGAGCCCACAAGGACAAAGCCTCATCTTTCGCAGACAAGACAGCAGTTCCTCCGATGACAGCCATTCCTCTTCAAAGCATCACAGGCCACTCACACTGGGCTTTACGGCGGACTCTAATAAAAATGCAGGAAGCACTATCCCAACAGCAGCGACTATTAGAGAAACAAAACCAGGACACGAGAATGCTTCTCTGTTAACTGACAGCCCTGTTTACCTGGCTATTCCTAGAGCCATGTATGGACATAACCCCTGCTGCCATAACCTGAGCTGCATGATGGGACATCAGTACAGTGTGGCGCATGGATCCCAGCAAATGCTAGCAAATACTGAGTTAGAGCACAATTGGACGCGAGCTGGAGTTCACAACAGCAAAAGATTACGCATCCAGCGGAAGGCAGAAACCGTTCAAAGAGGTTTACAGTTAGATTCCGGTGATGAGCAAATCAGGATCGCACAGAGCACAAACGAAGGACTGACTATGCCGGCTAGGAGTGAGCCAAACTATGGCGCCTACCCCTGTATGCCTCACCACTCCACGTTTACCTCTTTAAGTGAGCAGAATTTACAGCCGTCTCCCAGAGGCTATGCAGGCACCCACCCCTCCCATGCAACATGTGAGCATATGACCTCAGAGATTTATCAAGAATGTTCTCCAATGTCCAAATATGGCAATCAAACAAAGCAGCCAATGTTTTACTCCCCTCAGGCCACGGTAGAAGTAAAGAACAGCACACATGGTAGAGATACTGGTGCAAGGCATGGAGAGCCCCCCCCTCTTCGAAAACACACAACCCCAAACCAAGGGGACCGTTATTTATGCCCTCAGAGGCTTCATGGTGACATTCCTTTGTTTTTGCATAGCACTGAAACACTACCACATCACTCCTTTGCGCAAGGCTTTGATTATCCTTGTTATGCTTTTCCTGGGTTTCATTTAGGTCAACTCAGAACCCTAAAAAGGCAACATGCCTCACCTATGCTGAATTCAAATAGCGTCAATAATGTTTCCCCCTCAGGCCAATATTTAGATCACCCAATTTCCCCTGTAGCCAGTAACACCAGCCAGCATGTTGGACCATCACACACGTCACATTCCTTCCTGAGTATGGACCAAATCAGGCCACCGCGATGTCAACCTGTGTCGCCTTCCCACATTCAAGCAAGACTATTCTTTCCCTCTCCTGCCAGCCGACACATAGATCAGGCTGTCTTCTCACCTCCTGGTTTAACCACAGAGAGGCTCCTGGACTATTCAGCTTGTGTAGGTCAGGTCACTTCCCCAAATCAGCCCAGAGACCCACCAGTTTCCCCCATGACATGGCTTCCTCTATACCCCAATCAGACGTCAGATTGTATCCTTGCAGCTAATAATCCTAACCTTCGCAAAGTCATTGTAACAGGAAATAAACACAGTGATTCAAGTGATCCATCAACTCCTGTTCACACAGGTAACCTGAAGACGTGCGTTCCTCATACACCTCCACTACTAAAAATAAAAGAGGAAGCTTTGGAAACTGACTCATTTAAAAAGCAACAGCCACAAGAAATGAAGGACAACCTGGTGCAAATAAAAGCAGTCTTTCCCAAAATGCCTGTTATTGACAGTGTGTTTAGCCTGGCACCTTACCTGTCAGCATCTCAAGTGCTACCTGTAGAAGGGGAACCTCAGAAAACTCAGCTGTCACATAAGAAATGTGAAATTAACCACATAGCGAGCACTAAAGGAATAAAACCAGATCCAGAAGGGCCACCCACTGATGTCTGTACAGATACTCCAGTTGCAGAAACGTTTGAAACCACAAATATTAAAGTGGAGAAAATAAATCCTCCCAACGCGTGTGACTCGAGTGAAGGTTCTGTGAGTCAGGCCATAAAGGATCAAATCAAAACAGAACCAGAGGACACAACTTTGTTAGAAATCAGCTCTATGCTGGTCATTAAGAAATGTGAACCTGAGGAACTTGAAACTAAACCTACCCCGGTAGAAGAAACTGAGCTTTCAGATGAGCCCGAACCGCCAAGCTCATCTTGTCTGAGCGACGTCAGGACACTACATGAGCAGCAGGTGGTCAGCAGCACTGAACCTCCATCTCAGAATCCACCTCAACCCCCAGGCCCCAAACTTGATATCAAAACTATTTCACCCGAGTCCCTTAAGATTTCCAACCACAAAATTAGTCTTCGTGATGTGTTGTTGTCTTGTTCAGCACCACCTCAAAAAGTTCCCAATATGAGCGTTCGTATAGAACCAAATAAACCAAAAGTGCAAGCACCAGTTCGTAAGCACTTTATAGAGATGCACCGCTCCCTCTGCAAGTTGGTGTCCAAATGTGTGTCGGCCACCCCGGAGCAGCAGCTCAGAACTTGGCTTTCTAAGCAGGAACTGCCTGAACTCCCCACCAAAGTCCTGAAAATCTCCTGCCTGTTGGGGATTAAAGCAAGACGAAAATGGCACAACGAGGACATCAACTCTGCTCTCCAGGAAGTGCTAGATAGGCTGACGGATTACACCACGCTGGGCTGCTGTCCTTTCCCGTACGTCATGCGGACAGGGGACGTGTTCCTCCCCATGCTGGTGGTCAAAGAAATTCTTTTTCCCATCGTCCCCGTCCACTTCGTCGACCAAGTCCTGCAAAAACACAAAGTGGAACTGCGGCCCACGACGCTCTCCGAGGAGAAGATCCTCACCCAGTTCCATAAACGAAGCTGTTCGTCCCGACTAAGGAGGTTGATGTCGCTCAAGCATCTGCCCAGCATCTACATGGATGTGCTTAACCTTTTCTATTATTCCACTGTGTGTAAACACTTAGGTGAGTGCAGTTCATCTGTTTGGATCTTTTAGCTCTTTATTGGACAAGGAAGTCAATTTGATGCCAATTATTGCAAATTCTACTTACCGTATTTTCCGCACTATAAGGCGCACCGGATTATTAGCCGCACCTTCAATGAATTACATATTTCATAACTTTGTCCACCAATAAGCCGCCCCGGATTATAAGCCGCGCCTACGCTGCGCTAAAGGGAATGTCAAAAAAACAGTCAGATAGTTCAGTCAAACTTTAATAATATATTGAAAACCAGCGTTCTAACAACTCTGTCCCAAAATGTACGCAAATGTGCAATCACAAACATAGTAAAATTCAAAATGGTGTAGAGCAATAGCAACATAATGTTGCTCGAACGTTAATGTCACAACACACAAAATAAACATAGCGCTCACCTTCTGAAGTTATTCTTCATTCGTAAATCCTTCGAATTCTTCGTCTTCGGTGTCCGAATTGAAAAGTTGCGCAAGCGTGGGATGCAAAATGGCCGGTTCCGTCTCGTAGAAGTCATCGGAGTCAGTGTCGCTGTTGTTGTCCAGTAGTTCTGTGAATCCTGCCTTCCGGAAAGCTCGGACCACAGTTGTGACCGAAATATCTGCCCAGGCATTTACGATCCACTGGCAAATGTTGGCGTATGTCGTCCGGCGCTGTCTGCCCGTCTTAGTGAAGGTGTGTTCGCCTTCGGAGCTGTGTGAAAAAAGCCACCCGGCCTCTTCGCGTAAACTTCCCTTAACCACTCGCTCATCTTTTCTTCATCCATCCATCCCTTCGAGTTAGCTTTTATGATGACGCCGGCTGGAAAGGTCTCTTTTGGCAAGGTCTTCCTTTTGAATATCACCATGGGTGGAAGTTAGCATGGCAAGCTAGAACCACAGTGAAGGATGACTTCTCATTCCCTGTGGTGCGAATATTCACCGTACGTGCTCCCGTTCCACAGTGCGGTTCACAGGAATATCAGTTGCTGTGAAATACGGTAGTAATCCGTGTGCGGATGGAGAGATTGCGTCTTTTTATGAACCGGATCCTTGTCGCTTAGTAGGAGCCATTTTGTGGTCTTTACAGATGTAAACAGGAAATGAAACGTACGGTGATATCCGCGCGTTTTTTCTTCTTCTTCCGGGGGCGGGTGGTTGCTTACAGTAGAAGAAGAAGCGCTTCCTGTTCTATGGGGGCGGGTGCTTTCCTTGGCGGTTGCTTGCGTAGAAGAAGAAGCGCTTCCTGTTCTACCGGGAAAAAAGATGGCGGCTGTTTACCGAAGTTGCGAGATCGAAACTTTATGAAAATGAATCGTAATAAAGCGCACCGGGTTATAAGGCGCACTGTCAGCTTTTGAGAAAATGTGTGGTTTTTAGGTGCGCCTTATAGTGCGGAAAATACGGTAATAGCCTTTTTTCAGAGATCCCGCTTGAATTGGCGCATTAGAACCTTAACACTAGAGGGCATTTATTAGCCCATGAGCTCATTAAATCTGAATATTTCCGTCTGTAATTGTGTTTTCACACACAGCCATCAAAAAAGTTGAAAGCATACCGCAGTAAAACAAGGTTCGGTAGATGAACGCAGTGACGTCTGACATGATTCATTTGAAACTACAAGTAAATAGACCTATAACTACGTCAAGACCTGCAGTGCATAAATGCATAGGGCCGCTTTTAACAATGAGTAATATATGAATATACATGTATATGTATATATATACCGTATTTTCCGCACCATAAGCCGCCCTGGGTTATAAGCCGCGCCTTCAATGAACGGCATATTTCAAAACTTTGTCCACCTATAAGCCGCCCGTGTTATAAGCCGCATCTAACTGCGCTAAAGGAATGTCAAAAAAACAGTCAGATAGGTCAGTCAAACTTTAATAATATATTAAAAACCAGAGTGATGTGGGCGCGCATGGAGTCGTATATCAACATGGACGGAGCTGCGTGAAAAAAGCCACCCGGCCTCTTCGCGTAAACTTACCTTAACCACTCGCTCATCTTTTCTTCATCCATCCATCCCTTCGAGTTAGCTTTTATGATGACGCCGGCTGGAAAGGTCTCTTTTGGCAAGGTCTTCCTTTTGAATATCACCATGGGTGGAAGTTTCTGGCCATTAGCATGGCAAGCTAGAACCACAGTGAAGGATGACTTCTCATTCCCTGTGGTGCGAATATTCACCGTACGTGCTCCCGTTGTATCCACAGTGCGGTTCACAGGAATATCAAAAGTCAGTGGAACCTCGTCCATGTTGATAATGTTCTCTGGCCGGATCTTTTTTTCAGCTATCTTGTTTTTACAATATGCACGGAAAGTAGCCAGCTTTTCTTGAAAGTCTTTAGGCAGTTGCTGTGAAATAGTAGTCCGTGTGCGGATGGAGAGATTGCGTCTTTTCATGAACCGGAAACCTGTCGCTTAGTAGGAGCCATTTTGTGGTCTTTACAGATGTAAACACACAAAGGAAATGAAACGTAATATCCGCGCGCTTCTTCTTCTGCTTCTACGCGGGCGGGTGGTTGCTTACAGTAGAAGAAGAAGCGCTTCCTGTTCTATGGGGGCGGGTGCTTACCTTGGCGGTTGCTTGCGTAGAAGAAGAAGCACTTCCTCTTCTACGGGGAAAAAAGATGGCGGCTGTTTACCGTAGTTGCGAGACTGAAACGGCAACTCAATAATAAATAATAATAATGAATTGCATTTGTAACGCACTTTACATTTGTTAAAATCTCAAAGTGCTACAAAGTATAAAAATAAAAATAGAAAGTAAGAAAATATAATAAAAAATGAATTTGTAACGCACTTCACATTTGTTAAAATCTCAAAGTGCTACAAAGTATGAAAATAAAAATAGAAAGTAAGAAAATATAATAAAAAATTAATTTGTAACGCACTTTACATTTGTTAAAATCTCAAAGTGCTACAAAGTATAAAAATAAAAATAGAAAGTAAGAAAATATAATAAAAAATTAATTTGTAACGCACTTTACATTTGTTAAAATCTCAAAGTGCTACAAAGTATAAAAATAAAAATAGAAAGTAAGAAAATATAATAAAAAATTAATTTGTAACGCACTTTACATTTGTTAAAATCTCAAAGTGCTACAAAGTATAAAAATTAAAATAGAAAGTAAGAAAATATAATAAAAAATTAAAATATAAATGAAATCATGACACACAACAGAAACATAGATAAAAATAGAAATAAAAGCATGAAAGCACTGGATAAAAAAACAGATAAGCAAGCAGTGCATTTAAAAACAAGAAGGCAGAGAAATTAGATAAAAGCTGTGCTAAAAAAGTGGCTTTTTAGTCCCTTCTTAAAATGGTCGACCGACTGGTGCTCTAAGATGGTTGGGGAGAGCGTTCCAAAGTTCGGGAGAGGTCGAGCAGAAAGCCCGGCGGCCCATAGATTGTAGCTTTGTCCTGATGGGTTTGAGGAGGTTAGTGTTTGAGGAGCGGAGGTTGCGGGTAGGGGGTCGAGGGGAAACTAGGTCCTTGAGGTAGGAGGGGGCGTTGCCGTAGATGCATTGGTGAGTGAGCAGGTTGATCTTAAATTGTGTCCGGGATGCAATAGGGAGCCAGTGGAGTGATTTGAGAATAGGTGTGGTATGATCATGCTCGCGTACTCTCGGCTCAGTCACCAGAATTTTACAGTAAAAGCAGTGGGTTTTTTACAGCATATGAAGAAATGGAATGGAATGGAAAAACAATACCACTGTTTAGAGCTGCCAGTTTTTTTTTGTTTTTTGTTTACCGTAAAATCTTGTTGTTTCATCCCATACTGTCCTCGCGGAAGTGTTATACAAAGTTTAATATGGCGTCACATTAGTGCCAAAAATCCGAGCGCATAAAAACTGTTATCGCGCGCTGATTCTCCACTTCGTGCGCGCACGCGACACCCTTTTGCGCGCGCGTGGTGCCTTTTTGCGCGCGCGCGCGTGGTACCTTTTTGCGCGCACGCGGTGCCTTTCTGTGCGTGCGCGGTGCCTTTCTGTGCGCGCGCGGTGCCTTTTTGCGCGCGCGCGACGCCTTTCTGCGTGCTCTCTGTGTACTCCTGGCATCTCTCCTCGCGCTGTCATGTTTCTTTTTGGCACTTTGGGGGCGGGTATGCTTAGACGGCCCCTTCTTTCTGATTGGTCAGGCGAAAAATGCTGAAAAATGCTCAGAGCCAATCAGAAGTATAGCAGGGCGGGTCATCGTCAATATGTGTCAAGATTTACGGAGGAAGAAGTGGATAAAAAAATGTCGCCCGCTGATGAAGGTTATTTCATACCACATAAACACAATACAGGGTACCGTATTTTCCGCACCATAAGCCGCCCTGGGTTATAAGCCGCGCCTTCAATGAACGGCATATTTCAAAACTTTGTCCACCTATAAGCCGCCCCGTGTTATAAGCCGCATCTAACTGCGCTAAAGGGAATGTCAAAAAAACAGTCAGATAGGTCAGTCAAACTTTAATAATATATTAAAAACCAGCATGATGTGGGCGCGCATGGAGTCGTATATCAACATGGACGGAGCTGCGTGAAAAAAGCCACCCGGCCTCTTCGCGTAAACTTCCCTTAACCACTCGCTCACCTTTTCTTCATCCATCCATCCCTTCGAGTTAGCTTTTATGATGACGCCGGCTGGAAAGGTCTCTTTTGGCAAGGTCTTCCTTTTGAATATCACCATGGGTGGAAGTTTCTGGCCATTAGCATGGCAAGCTAGAACCACAGTGAAGGATGACTTCTCATTCCCTGTGGTGCGAATATTCACCGTACGTGCTCCCGTTGTATCCACAGTGCGGTTCACAGGAATATCAAAAGTCAGTGGAACCTCGTCCATGTTGATAATGTTCTCTGGCCGGATCTTTTTTTCAGCTATCTTGTTTTTACAATATGCACGGAAAGTAGCCAGCTTTTCTTGAAAGTCTTTAGGCAGTTGCTGTGAAATAGTAGTCCGTGTGCGGATGGAGAGATTGCGTCTTTTCATGAACCGGAAACCTGTCGCTTAGTAGGAGCCATTTTGTGGTCTTTACAGATGTAAACACACAAAGGAAATGAAACGTAATATCCGCGCGCTTCTTCTTCTTCTACGGGGGCGGGTGGTTGCTTACAGTAGAAGAAGAAGCGCTTCCTCTTCTATGGGGGCGGGTGCTTACCTTGGCGGTTGCTTGCGTAGAAGAAGAAGCGCTTCCTGTTCTACGGGGAAAAAAGATGGCGGCTGTTTACCGTAGTTGCGAGACCTAAACTTTATGAAAATGAATCTTAATATTAATCCATATATAAAGCGCACCGGGTTATAAGCCGCACTGTCAGCTTTTGAGTAAATTTGGGGTTTTTAGGTGCGGCTAATAGTGCGGAAAATACGGTAATACAAAATGTGACCCAAATAAATAATAAGACAACAAACACCATAATCACATCTTTCAGACAGAACTGGTCCACCAGCAATAACATCCAACCATAACATTATTTTATATTTTCACTTCTTGAACATTTGTTTTCTAATTTATGGAATTTCTTTTGATTCAGCCATAAAATTAATGAAATAATCTTTGAATTTTGTTTTTAAAATGTTAAAAAATAGCTTTTAATAATGTATTCTGAAACAGTTTAAAATAATCAGAGAACTGACTAACACTGACCCTACACAACTATGTTGCACAATTAAGTCTTTTTTTTTTTTAAGCGAAAGAGGTCATTTCAACAGGTACAGCATCCTATGTCATATCTACATGTAATAAGATTTGTAACAAGGTAAACCGTTTGTAAATTGGTCGAAAATCGAGCAAGTTATGGTAATTTAATTAGTACATGTACCATTGACATCAATGTAATGATTGAGGCTAGATGTCCAAGGTAAGATGGCTACAACGTTGCTACACTGGAGAATGATTGGTCATATGAAAAATGCTCAGAGCCAATCAGAAAGAAGGGGCCGTCTAAGCATACCCGCCCCCAAAGTGCCAAAAAGAAACATGACAGCGCGAGGAGAGATGCCAGGAGTACACAGAGAGCGCGCAGAAAGGCGTCACGCGCGCGCAGAAAGGCACCGCGCGCTCGCGAAAAGGCACCGCGCGCGCGCAAAAAGGCACCACGCGCGCAAAAGGGTGTAGCGCACGTGCACGAAGTGGAGAATCAGCGCGCGATAACAGTTTTTATGCGCTCGGATTTTTGGCACTAATGTGACGCCATAGTTTAACTTCAAATTGTGACAAATATATAGACATTAGGAATGTCCCCATCAATCTGCCAACGATCAGTATTGGCTGATTTCCGTGAAAAAGTGTGTGAGTTGCCATTGCCGATTAATGCCTTTCAATGCTGATCATAAACGCAGATCCTCTGTCTGACACTGTATTTATTTTTAGCCACCCGGCTGAAAGGCTGGCAGCTAATTATGTTTTTCCATTCACAGTGTGGAGCCGCTCCCCTAGGCTAATAATAATCACTTCCATTGCGGCAAATAAAAAATATTTTTTTGTCATTATCAAGTACAATATCACTGGAAGATGAGGCTAAAACATGTTACACAACATTAGCAAGCCAGGGGGAAACATTATAATAATAATAATTGCTGAGATAAACAACATCACAGATAGGATGAACAAAAGCTTTAAACACCAAGAAATAAGTGCTTGATAAACTTTAAGAAGTGCAGATAGAATCATGTTGAAGCAGAAATTAAAGCAGTTATTAACAGTACGTGAACAAGCAGATTAATAATAGTCTAGAAAGAGGATGATATAACAGCAACTGTTGATGTGTCAGCATTGTCACAGTCAGTACAATCATACCCATCCATAAATAGGTGGGGTCTGTACCAATTTTAGTCTCAGTATAAGATTGACACTAGAGTGACTAGATCGCTATTTTTATTTTGTCAAAATCACTTTTGTTAATGTTTACAAATTCAGAATAATTTCCTGAACACAGGTGGACTGTAAAGGTGCAAACAAAGGGATTTAAATCAGCATTAGATAGTAGTTTTTTTTGTTAGGTTATTGTGTACTACTTAATTTAATTTGCTGTCAATAGCATGCTCCATGAATACATTTAAAATACAAGTAATACATGTATTGGTATCGGCCGATCTCACTCATGGATAATCGGTATCGACTCTGCAGCATAAAACCCTGGTCAAAACATCCCTAATAGATTTCAAATGTAAACCACTACTTATTAACATAAGGTAGTCGACTGGTTTCTTTTTATATCTTAAGTATGTAAATAAATTGGATATCGAAATCACTACACTAACTTAAGTTGTTTTTTAATAATTATTACAACTACCGTATTTTTCGGAGTATACCGTATTTTCCGCACCATAAGGCGCCCTGGGTTATAAGCCGCGCCTTCAATGAACGGCATATTTCAAAACTTTGTCCACCTATAAGCCGCCCGTGTTATAAGCCGCATCTAACTGCGCTAAAGGAATGTCAAAAAAACAGTCAAATAGGTCAGTCAAACTTTAATAATATATTAAAACCAGCGTGATGTGGGCGCGCATGGAATCGTATATCAACATGGACGAAGCTGCGTGAAAAAAGCCACCCGGCCTCTTCGCGTAAACTTAAACTTACCTTAACCACTCGCTCATCTTTTCTTCATCCATCCCTTCGAGTTAGCTTTTATGATGACGCCGGCTGGAAAGGTCTCTTTTGGCAAGGTCTTCCTTTTGAATATCACCATGGGTGGAAGTTTCTGGCCATTAGCATGGCAAGCTAGAACCACAGTGAAGGATGACTTCTCATTCCCTGTGGTGCGAATATTCACCGTACGTGCTCCCGTTGTATCCACAGTGCGGTTCACAGGAATATCAGTTGCTGTGAAATAGTAATCCGTGTGCGGATGGAGAGATTGCGTCTTTTCATGAACCGGATCCCTGTCGTTTAGTAGGAGCCATTTTGTGGTCTTTACAGATGTAAACACACAAAGGAAATGAAACGTAATATCCGCGCGCTTTTTCTTCTTCTACGCGGGCGGGTGGTTGCTTACAGTAGAAGAAGAAGCACTTCCTGTTCTATGGGGGCGGGTGCTTACCTTGGCGGTTGCTTGCGTAGAAGAAGAAGCACTTCCTCTTCTACGGGGAAAAAAGATGGCGGCTGTTTACCGTAGTTGCGAGACCGAAACTTTATGAAAATGAATCTTAATATTAATCCATATATAAAGCGCACTGGGTTATAAGGCGCACTGTCAGCTTTTGAGAACATTTGTGGTTTTTAGGTGCGCCTTATAGTGCGGAAAATACGGTAAATGTTTTAAAGAAAGTAATACTAAGTGAATATCTGTTTTTGACCTTAAAAATAAACCTTTTACCGAGTACTATAATTAAATTGATTAAATCATGATTGTCAATGAACTCTCCCAAAATAACAGAAACCACATCAAGCTTCATAAACAAACCAATCCTTAAACACATTTTTTCAACTTCCACCCAAAAGGAAGACAATATGACAATACCAAAACAAATGCAGGGTGGATTCAGACTCCTGACAACAAAATGGGCAGTCATCTGACTCTGTCATATTCCATAATTTTAACATTTTCCCCGTGGGTAAGAAGTTATAAATAATTTTAATTTGAAAATAACGATTTTGCACATCAATAGTAGTTTTATAGATTAGTTTGAATATGGCATCACACGGCAACGGGCGGTCAAAAAAGTCCTCCCATTTTCCAAATGTGTTGTATGGGGCAGCCTTCAAAGATTTCTTTATTAAATAAAACTTATATATTTTTCTATTTAGTTGAGTTCCTTTTTGCCAACTCGAATTTCTTATTAGAGGTTTACAAACTAATAATTTAGTAGTTCCATAATTAATTATTTGTTTCCATCTTTTCCCAATGACTCCAGTTAGTTGATTAAATGAAAAGCTTGAGCAAGCATCACCATACATACAGGTAAAAGCCAGTAAATTAGAATATTTTGAAAAACTTGATTTATTTCAGTAATTGCATTCAAAAGGTGTAACTTGTACATTATATTTATTCATTGCACACAGACTGATGCATTCAAATGTTTATTTCATTTAATTTTGATGATTTGAAGTGGCAACAAATGAAAATCCAAAATTCCGTGTGTCACAAAATTAGAATATTACTTAAGGCTAATACAAAAAAGGGATTTTTAGAAATGTTGGCCAACTGAAAAGTATGAAAATGAAAAATATGAGCATGTACAATACTCAATACTTGGTTGGAGCTCCTTTTGCCTCAATTACTGCGTTAATGCGGCGTGGCATGGAGTCGATGAGTTTCTGGCACTGCTCAGGTGTTATGAGAGCCCAGGTTGCTCTGATAGTGGCCTTCAACTCTTCTGCGTTTTTCGGTCTGGCATTCTGCATCTTCCTTTTCACAATACCCCACAGATTTTCTATGGGGCTAAGGTCAGGGGAGTTGGCGGGCCAATTTAGAACAGAAATACCATGGTCCGTAAACCAGGCACGGGTAGATTTTGCGCTGTGTGCAGGCGCCAAGTCCTGTTGGAACTTGAAATCTCCATCTCCATAGAGCAGGTCAGCAGCAGGAAGCATGAAGTGCTCTAAAACTTGCTGGTAGACGGCTGCGTTGACCCTGGATCTCAGGAAACAGAGTGGACCGACACCAGCAGATGACATGGCACCCCAAACCATCACTGATGGTGTAAACTTTACACTAGACTTCAGGCAACGTGGATCCTGTGCCTCTCCTGTCTTCCTCCAGACTCTGGGACCTCGATTTCCAAAGGAAATGCAAAATTTGCATGGTTGGGTGATGGTTTGGGGTGCCATGTCATCTGCTGGTGTCGGTCCACTCTGTTTCCTGAGATCCAGGGTCAACGCAGCCGTCTACCAGCAAGTTTTAGAGCACTTCATGCTTCCTGCTGCTGACCTGCTCTATGGAGATGGAGATTTCAAGTTCCAACAGGACTTGGCGCCTGCACACAGCGCAAAATCTACCCGTGCCTGGTTTACGGACCATGGTATTTCTGTTCTAAATTGGCCCGCCAACTCCCCTGACCTTAGCCCCATAGAAAATCTGTGGGGTTTTGTGAAAAGTAAGATGCAGAATGCCAGACCCAAAAACGCAGAAGAGTTGAAGGCCACTATCAGAGCAACCTGGGCTCTCATAACACCTGAGCAGTGCCAGAAACTCATCGACTCCATGCCACGCCGCATTAACGCAGTAATTGAGGCAAAAGGAGCTCCAACCAAGTATTGAGTATTGTACATGCTCACATTTTTCATTTTCATACTTTTCAGTTGGCCAACATTTCTAAAAATCCCTTTTTTGTATTAGCCTTAAGTAATATTCTAATTTTGTGACACACGGAATTTTGGATTTTCATTTGTTGCCACTTCAAATCATCAAAATTAAATGAAATAAACATTTGAATGCATCAGTCTGTGTGCAATGAATAAATATAATGTACAAGTTACACCTTTTGAATGCAATTACTGAAATAAATCAAGTTTTTCAAAATATTCTAATTTACTGGCTTTTACCTGTAGTTATAAATTCTTCATACTTCATAATCTTACCATTCTCATTTATAATATCATTGACAAAAATGATTCCTCTTTCAGACATATTTTTCCAAAAGAAAGGCTTTCCATCTATTACAATATTAGAGTTCATCCATATTATCTGCTGCAAAATATCGTCTCTTTTTTCTGGCACATAAAATTGAAAACACCACCATGAGTGGATTGTTTCCTTTATGAACCCCGCCATGTTTCCCAGCAGACTCTCTACATAAGAAAAATGGGAGGGGATCACTTGTAAAAAAGGATACAATTTCTTTTGATAAAATACATGTTTTTTGTCCAACAGGACACTTGTGTACCACTCAGTGTTGAAATACATCTTTGGAACAATTGATGCTTTTAAAGACAGACACATAGCTTCAAGGTTGAGAAGTTTCAGGCCCCCATATTCATACTCATTGTACAAAACCTTTCTTTTAATCTTTTCTGGTTTGCCGTCCCAGACAAAATCGAAGACCTTCCGCTCATAAATCTTAAAAAAGTTTTGTGATGGAGCTGGTAATGACAAAAACAAATAAATAAATTGAGGAACAATTAACGAGTTGACAATAGATATTTTACCATACAAGGTTAAGGATTTCCCTTTCCATAATTGCATAATTTTGTCCAGCTTTCTTAGTCGATTACTGACCAACTGGTATGTTAACGTAACATATTATGGTAAGAGTCATTTAAATAACTATAACATATAGAACATGCTATACAATCTGTCACTCCATCCATCCATCCATCCATCTTCTTCCGCTTATCCGAGGTCGGGTCGCGGGGGCAGCAGCTTAAGCAGGGAAGCCCAGACTTCCCTCTCCCCAGCAACTTCGTCCAGCTCCTCCCGGGGGATCCCGAGGCGTTCCCAGGCCAGCCGGGAGACATAGTCTTCCCAACGTGTCCTGGGTCTTCCCCGTGGCCTCCTACCGGTCGGACGTGCCCGAAACACCTCCCGAGGGAGGCGTTCGGGTGGCATCCTGACCAGATGCCCGAACCACCTCATCTGGCTCCTCTCCATGTGGAGGAGCAGCGGCTTTACTTTGAGCTCCCCCCGGATGACAGAGCTTCTCACCCTATCTCTAAGGGAGAGCCCCGCCACCCGGCGGAGGAAACTCATTTCGGCCGCTTGTACCCGTGATCTTGTCCTTTCGGTCATGACCCAAAGCTCATGACCATAGGTGAGGATGGGAACGTAGATCGACCGGTAAATCGAGAGCTTTGCCTTCCAGCTCAGCTCCTTCTTCACCTCAACGGATCGATACAGTGTCCGCATTACTGAAGACGCCGCACCGATCCGCCTGTCGATCTCACGATCCACTCTTCCCTCACTCGTGAACAAGACTCCCAGGTACTTGAACTCCTCCACTTGGGGCAAGATCTCCTCCCCAACCCGGAGATGGCACTCCACCCTTTTCCGGGCGAGAACCATGGACTCAGATTTGGAGGTGCTGATTCCCATCCCAGTCGCTTCACACTCGGCTGCGAACCGATCCAGTGAGAGCTGAAGATCTTGGCCAGATGAAGCCATCAGGACCACATCATCTGTAAAAAGCAGAGACCTAATCCTGCAGCCACCAAACCAGATACCCTCAACGCCTTGACTGCGCCTAGAAATTCTGTCCATAAAGGTTATGAACAGAATCGGTGACAAAAGGCAGCCCTGGCGGAGTCCAACCCTCACTGGAAACGGGTCCGACTTACTGCCGGCAATGCGGACCAAGCTCTGACACTGATTATACAGGGAGCGAACCGCCACAATAAGACAGTCCGTTACCCCATACTCTCTGAGCACTCCCCACAGGACTTCCCGGGGTACACGGTCGAAAGCCTTCTCCAAGTCCACAAAGCACATGTAGACTGGTTGAGCAAACTCCCATGCACCCTCAAGGACCCTGCCGAGAGTATAGAGCTGGTCCACAGTTCCACGACCAGGACGAAAACCACACTGTTCCTCCTGAATCCGAGGTTCGACTATCCGGCGTAGCCTCCTCTCCAGTACACCTGAATAGACCTTACCGGGAAGGCTGAGGAGTGTGATCCCACAATAGTTAGAACACACCCTCCGGTTCCCCTTCTTAAAGAGAGGAACCACCACCCCGGTCTGCCAATCCAGAGGTACTGCCCCCGATGTCCACGCGATGTTGCAGAGTCTTGTCAACCAAGACAGCCCCACAACATCCAGAGCCTTAAGGAACTCCGGACGGATCTCATCCACCCCCGGGGCCTTGCCACCGAGGAGCTTTTTAACTACCTCGGCAACCTCAGCCCCAGAAATAGGAGAGTCCACCACAGATTCCCCAGGCACTGCTTCCTCATAGGAAGACGTGCTGGTAGGATTGAGGAGGTCTTCGAAGTATTCCCTCCACCGATCCACAACATCCGCAGTCGAGGTCAGCAGAACACCATCCTCACCATACACGGTGTTGACATTGCACTGCTTCCCCTTCCTGAGGCGGCGGATGGTGGTCCAGAATCGCTTCGAAGCCGTCCGGAAGTCGTTTTCCATGGCTTCCCCGAACCCCTCCCATGTCCGAGTTTTTGCCTCTGCGACCGCCGAAGCCGCACATCGCTTGGCCTGTCGGTACCCGTCTGTCACTCCTAATCGCTAAATCCCATGAAATCTTATACGTCTAGTCTCTTACGTGAATGACATCAATAATATTATTTAATATTTTACGCTAATGTGTTAATCATTTCACACATAAGTCGCTCCTGAGTATAAGTCGCACCCCCGGCCAAAGTAGGAAAAAAACTGCGACTTATAGTCCGAAAAATACGGTATGTGTACTGTCTCAGAGTGCTCTGTATACGCAGCTGCTTTTACACCTAACCCAGCTAACCATTCTTAAAATGTTGTGATTATGTTAGCCTTTTGTAAAAATATCGTACATACTGCGATAAAACCACATTTTTGAGGGTAATCGCCAATATGTTGTTATACATAGACAATCATTCACACATTAGAACTAGAGATAATGGCTTTTTTGCCGATATCCGATTTTGTCCAACTCTTAATTACCGATTCCAATGTCAACCAATACCGATATATACGGCCGTCAAATTAACACATTATTATGCCTAATTTTTTTGTGATGCCCCGCTGGATGCATTAAACAATGTAACAAGGTTTTCCAAAATAAGAGACCAACTTCAACTCAAATTATGGAAAAAAGTGCCAACATGGCACTGCCATATTTATTATTGAAGTCACAAAGTGCATTATTTTTTTTGACATGCCTCAAAACAGCAGCTTGGAATTTGGGATATGCTCTCCCTGAGATAACCCTGATACCCACTACAACTATGGGAAATACTATACTTTGACTTTCACAAAGTCTAAGTCTAAGAAAGTGCATTATTCTTAATTTTTCAAAAGCTACAAAAACAATGAAGGCACACAGTTTCGGTCCAGAGTATACTAGAGTAATAAAGTAAACAATAACATAGTCCTCCTTTAGTGCAAGACTGCCTGGCATACTCTATAACAGGAAATTATAATCTGCCCTGCTCTAACGTATTTGTATGAGTAACACAAATGTGCTGCAAGCTAGTGGTGAGTGCTTGAAGTGGCCTAGCAGTCAGTCAGAGCTTCTGAAATGCTGCGTTGAGACAGGGCATCTCCGTTCACTGCAAGCTGCAAAGTGTGCGCCATGCAGAGCAGACTAGCCACACCAAACTCCACCGTAACTTTTGCCATACTGCGTGCGTTGCCCCTGACCACAACGTGGGCTTTCGCCCCGGGGTGGTTTTTGTTGTATTTTTGTTTTTTCTCGGCGGAGTCTTTAAGCGACAACTGTGTGGTACTACTTTTTTTTTGCTTTTCATCCATCTTCCGCTTGTATTCACCGTGTATCTCCTTATGATTCTTGAAGAGGTGGGAGATCAAATTGCTCGTATTAAAGGAAGACGTCTTGGTCCCTCCTCGCATAACCAACTTTTTGCAGTCATTGCAAATTGCCAGTTTTTTATCCGTCAGACACACTTTAAAATAATCCCAAACCATAGACATGGTGTCGTTAGTCAGTCACCGAGCGAGCTCGCTTGGTAGCCACGGCTACAGCACCGGCAACAACACACTCTTGTTGTTGTTATGCTCCGCTCGCGGCGGTTTGATGAGGTTATCAAGCGTCGCCAGTAAACCTCTCATGCTGCAGTCGTCAACTCCTGTGTTGTGTGTGGGAGAGGAGAGAGGGGAGGGGCTGCTGACTGGTTTTAAATCCGTGTTTTAACCTACTCAGTGGCCTAGTGGTTAGAGTGTCCACCCTGAGATCGGTAGGTTGTGAGTTCAAACCCCGGCCGAGTCATACCAAAGACTATAAAAATGGGACCCATTACCTCCCTGCTTGGCACTCAGCATCAAGGGTTGGAATTGGGGGTTAAATCACCAAAAATTATTCCCGGGCGCAGCCACCGCTGCTGCTCACTGCTCCCCTCACCTCCCAGGGGGTGATCAAGGGTGATGGGTCAAATGCAGAGAATAATTTCGCCACACCTAGTGTGTGTGTGACAATCATTGGTACTTTAACTTTAACTTTATATGTACCGCTCCGTAAAACGCCGTTTTAAAAAGTCATTAATTTTACTTTTTGAAACCGATACCGATAATTTCAGATATCACATTTTAAAGCATTTATCGGCATCTCTAATTAGAACGCTTTTTTTTTGCCACACAGCAGAGCGTTAATTGTGATGTAACAACAATCATTTGTTAAAAAAAAAAAAAAAAAAAGTTTGCATTGATTAAAGCAATCTATAACAGACTGAACAACACGTAACTTCAACTACTTCCACTTTAATAACACCCCCCACACACACACACACACACACCACCACGACAATGCAACATAAAGTATAAACGATAAAACATTGAATATTAAGAGTATGTGAAAGTTTACATCCCTGACGACTTCCTTAAAGTTTTGTAATCAATCAGAAATATCAAGCAGCTAAAATGCGGCAAGCATGTGGAAGTGTGGAGAGAGTGTCATGCATATATCACCCATCATGCACTGTAATGGATTTATAGATTTGTAATTGTAAATGATATACCGTATTTTTCGGACTATAAGTCGCAGTTTTTTTCATAGTTTGGCAGTGCGACTTATATATGTTTTTTTCCTTTTTTATTATGCATTAGCGCCTAGCACTTGACTGCTAGGCGCAGTCAAGACGTTGAGGGGATCCGGTTTGGTGGCTGCAGGATTAGGTCTCTGCTTTTTGCAGATGATTTGGTCCTGATGGCTTCATCTGGCCAGGATCTTCAGCTCTCACTGGATCGGTTCGCAGCTGAGTGTGAAGCGACTGGGATGAGAATCAGCACCTCCAAGTCCGAGTCCATGGTTCTCGCCCGGAAAAGGGTGGAGTGCCAACTCCGGGTTGGGGAGGAGATCTTGCCCCAAGTGGAGGAGTTCAAGTACCTCGGAGTCTTGTTCACGAGTGAGGGAAGAGTGGATCGTGAGATCGACAGGCGGATCGGTGCGGCGTCTTCAGTAATGCGGACGTTGTATCGATCCGTTGTGGTGAAGAAGGAGCTGAGCCGGAAGGCAAAGCTCTCAATTTACCGGTCGATCTACGTTCCCATCCTCACCTATGGTCATGAGCTTTGGGTCATGACCGAAAGGACAAGATCACGGGTACAAGCGGCCGAAATGAGTTTCCTCCGCCGGGTGGCGGGGCTCTCCCTTAGAGATAGGGTGAGAAGCTCTGTCATCCGGGGGGAGCTCAAAGTAAAGCCGCTGCTCCTCCACATCGAGAGGAGCCAGATGAGGTGGTTCGGGCATCTGGTCAGGATGCCACCCGAGCGCCTCCCTAAGGAGGTGTTTAGGGCACGTCCGACCGGTAGGAGGCCACGAGGAAGACCCAGGACACGTTGGGAAGACTATGTCTCCCGGCTGGCCTGGGAACGCCTCGGGATCCCCCGGGAGGAGCTGGACGAAGTGGCTGGGGAGAGGGAAGTCTGGGCTTCCCTGCTTAGGCTGCTGCCCCCGCGACCCGACCTCGGATAAGCGGAAGAAGATGGATGGATGGATGGATGGATATTATGCATTTTTGGCAGCTGCGACTTATACTCCGGTGCGACTTATACTCCGAAAAATACGGTATACGTGTTTTAAAAGGATATTTAAGTGTTTTATAATGTCTACAAAGATCAATGAGTAGGATGTGTGTTATGTGTGACTGTGTGTTGACTTTATTTGTTGGTTATAGTTCATCTACACCATGAGTGGGTAAAGTTGTTTGGATTGGGTCATATAAATTGATGCTGTGCCTAATTTTCATTTGAAAATAATTTGGTGTGCGTTAACTAGTGATTCCATGGAGGTTGGCAAATTTGAACTGATTTCTTAACAACCTGATTTGCAGAGGGATCAATTTAAGCTAGAATAAACTGCCGGCCATACTTCTTGTTAAACTTCTGATGTCTCGCGGGCACATGGCTGTTTTAAGCAAAGTACGGGGTGTTCATTTTATCTGTGCAACAAGACATCATAATAATCCCCTCTTTTCCCCCTAAAAATGGGTTAACTCGCTGGATTATAAAGACAATACAACATACATCCGTAAACGGGGATGCATATGCAAAAGTGCAATATATTTATCTGTACAGTAAATCTATTTATATCTGCACCTTCTTTTGTAAATGCAACTTTTATCCTGCACTACAACAAGATAATGCAACACAATTTTGTTCTTATCTGTACTGTAAAGTTCAAATTTGAATGAAAATAAAGGAAGAGTAAGTCTCTCTAAGTCTAAAATGTCAGCCAGTGCAACAATGTTTTTGTTTTTTTGAACTCATTTGTGCTATCACAAATGTCTGCTTATCTGGCAGTAAACGTTCATATTCCAAATAAAATGCATTTATTTTTTACAGAGTCAACTTCACCTGACGTCCAAAAGAATACCCAGGTATCATTTTTTTTTTGTTATGTTCCTTAACCTCCATACTCTTTCTCGCTTTTTCCTTTGAGCGCAGGGAAGCTAATATCCAGGGGAAAACAGGAAGTTGCATGTGATTGCACTGCACTTGTTCACAGCGTGTGGTGAGGAAATCTTATTTTGGTTTTCCTCACATCCATGGGACCGTGCATATTGGGTGGACTCCTGCTCAAAGATTAATGATGACTAAAGCACATTCAGGAGCTTGTTGAACTTGTTTTCTAATGTCATGTCAGGACAAGCTGGAAGGAATCCTGCTTTGTTTAAAAGCCTGTAAGACCAACTGTTTGTTCGGCCCCAGGATCTAGTAAACAAATAGTTGCATGTTGTAGCCACACTGCAAAGACTCTGCTTTACACTCTATTGTTTGTTGACTTCTCTAACTGCACTGTTTTTTGTTACATTGTTAAAAAAAGGGTTTTTGTTTCAATGAGTTAAAGGTCATCACATGGTTTAATTTGTGTAATTGCACATGTCCGAAAGGAATAAGGATTAAGCAGAGCTTATTTAATCTTACCCCGTGTCCATATCTAATACTGACACGTCATTCACATTATATATGTTACATTACGAAACTTACAATATTTAACTTTCTTACATTTTGTCATTTGACGTTTGTGTGTGTGTGTGTGTGTGTGTGTGTGTGTGTGTGTGTGTGTGTGTGTGTGTGTGTGTGTGTGTGTGTGTGTGTGTGTGTGTGTGTGTGTGTGTGTGTGTGTGTGTGTGTGTGTGTGTGTGTGTGTGTGTGTGTGTGTGTGTGTGTGTGCGTGCGTGCGTGCGTATATATATGTATATGTATATATACACATATATGTATGTGTGTGTGTATATGTATATATATACATACATATATGTATGTGTGTATATATGTACCGTATTTTCCGCACCATAAGGCGCCCTGGGTTAAAAGCCGCGCCTTCAATGAACGGCATATTTCAAAACTTTGTCCACCTATAAGCCGCCCCGTGTTGTAAGCCGCATCTAACTGCGCTAAAGGAATGTCAAAAAAACAGTCAGATAGGTCAGTCAAACTTTAATAATATATTAAAAACCAGCGTTCTAACAACTCTGTTCACTCCCAAAATGTACGCAAATGTGCAATCACAAACATAGTAAAATTCAAAATAGTGCAGAGCAATAGCAACATAATGTTGCTCGAACGTTAATGTCACAACACACAAAATAAACATAACGCTCACTTTCTGAAGTTATTCTTCATTCATAAATCCCTCGAATTATTCTCCTTCGTTGTCCGAATTGAAAAGTTGGGCGAATGTCGTCCGGCGCTGCCTCCCTGTCTTAGTGAAGGTGTGTTCGCCTTCGGTCATCCATTGTTCCCACGCAGTTAGCAGTCTAGCTTCGAATGCCCTGTTGACACCAATATCTAGCGGCTGGAGGTCTTTTGTCAATCCACCCGGAATGACGGCGAGTATTGAATTAAGCGCGTAAGCGTGTCTCTTAATGTGATGTTATGAGCTAGCAAATATAACAACTACACTACCCAGCATGCAACGATAGTGACGAGCATGCGCGGTAGCCCTGAGAAGCGTTGTATGCTGGCAGTTAGAATGTGGTTATGAGCACGCTGTGAGTAAACGTTGAGAACTCAGCTAACACACCTCGTCTGCATTATTTATAATTAGACAGACAACACACTTAATAGGAGCCATTTTGGGGTCTTTACATAAACACACAAATGGAAATGAAACGTCACATATCCCAGCATGCACCGCGTGCTTCTTCTTCCGGGGCGGGTGGTTGCTTACAGTAGAAGAAGCGCTTCCTGTTCTATGGGGGCGGGTGCTTACCTTGGCGGTTGCTTGCGTAGAAGAAGAAGCGCTTCCTGTTCTACCGGGAAAAAAGATGGCGGCTGTTTACCGAAGTTGCGAGATCGAAACTTTATGAAAATGAATCGTAATATTAATCCATATATAAAGCGCACCGGGTTAAAAGCCGCACTGTCAGCTTTTGAGTAAATTTGTGGTTTTTAGGTGCGGCTAATAGTGCGGAAAATACGGTATGTATGTGTGTATATATATATGTATATATGTGTATTTATGTTTATATATGTGTATGTATGTTTATATATATATATATACAGTATATATATATATATATATATATATATATATATATATATATATATATATACATACAAACCCCATTTCCATATGAGTTGGGAAATTGTGTTAGATGTAAATATAAACGGAATACAATGATTTGCAAATCATTTTCAACCCATATTCAATTGAATGCACTACAAAGACAACATATTTGATGTTCAAACTCATAAACTTTTTTTTGCAAATAATAATTAACTTTGAATTTTATGGCTGCAACACGTGCCAAAGTAGTTGGGAAAGGGCATGTTCACCACTGTGTTACATCACCTTTTCTTTTAACAACACTCAATAAACGATTGGGAACTGAGGAAACTAATTGTTGAAGCTTTGAAAGTGGAATTCTTTCCCATTCTTGTTTTATGTAGAGCTTCAGTCGTTCAACAGTCCGGGGGTCTCCGCTGTCGTATTTTACGCTTCATAATGCGCCACACATTTTCGATGGGAGACAGGTCTGGACTGCAGGCGGGCCAGGAAAGTACCCGCACTCTTTTTTTACGAAGCCACGCTGTTGTAACACGTGCTGAATGTGGCTTGGCATTGTCTTGCTGAAATAAGCAGGGGCGTCCATGAAAAAGACGGCACTTAGATGGCAGCATATGTTGTTCCAAAACCTGTATGTACCTTTCAGCATTAATGGTGCCTTCACATATGTGTAAGTTACCCATGCCTTGGCCACTAATGCACCCCCATACCATCACAGAGGCTGGCTTTTGAACTTTGCGTCGATAACAGTCCGGATGACACGATGTCAAATATTTCCAAAAACAATTTGAAATGTGGACTCGTCAGACCACAGAACACTTTTCCACTTTGCATGAGTCCATCTTAGATGATCTCGGGCCCAGAGAAGCCGGCAGCGTTTCTGGATGTTGTTGATAAATGGCTTTTGCTTTGCATAGTAGAGCTTTAACTTGCACTTACAGATGTAGCGATCAACTGTTTTTAGTGACAGTGGTTTTCTGAAGTGTTCCTGAGCCCATGTGGTGATATCCTTTAGAGATTGATGTCGGTTTTTGATAGTGCCGTCTGAGGGATTGAAGGTCACAGTCATTCAATGTTGGTTTCCGGCCATGCCGCTTACGTGGAGTGATTTCTCCAGATTCTCTGAACCTTTTGATGATATTATGGACCGTAGATGTTGAAATCCCTCAATTTCTTGCAATTGCACTTTGAGAAACGTTGTTCTTAAACTGTTCAACAATTTGCTCACGCATTTGTTGACAAAGTGGTGACCCTCGACCCA